>NC_057414.1:3872184-4144850 GCF_019320065.1 Cervus canadensis | reverse complement strand
AGTGATGGAAGTTTTGGCCACGGCAATCAGAGCAGAAAAAGAAGTAAAAGGAATCCAGATAGGAAAAGAAGAAGTGAAACTCTCACTGTTTGCAGATGACATGATCCTCTACATAGAAAACCCTAAAGACTCTACCAGAAAATTACTAGAGCTAATCAATGAATATAGTAAAGTTGCAGGATATAAAATTAACACACAGAAATCCTTGCATTCCTATACACTAACAATGAGAAAACAGAAAGAGAAAAATTAAGGAAACAATACCATTCACCATTGCAAAAAAAAAGAATAAAATACCTAGGAGTATATCTACCTAAAGAAACAAAAGACCTATACATAGAAAACTATAAAACACTGATGAAAGAAATCAAAGAGGACACAAACAGATGGAGAAACATACCGTGTTCATGGATTGGAAGAATCAATATTGTCAAAATGGCTATTCTACCTAAAGCAATCTATAGATTCAATGCAATCCCTATCAAGCTACCAACGGTATTTTTCACAGAACTAGACCAAAGAATTTCACAATTTGTATGGAAATATGTTAGGCCTTTTGAGCTGATGAGATTTCATTCAATCATTTATAAACATTTAAACTTCACATATCATATATACTTGTAGTTTAGAACAAATTAACAAATATAAACGTCCAGGCCCTCTATTTACTTCTTTTCCTTTTCCTTTCTTTTTCCTTTGTTTCCTTTCTTTTTCATACCTTTATTTTTATATTTTAAAACATTTTTTCTACATTCACACATAAAGGTCTTGCTTCTCTAACCATAATGAGACTTAATAAAAACATCCTCATGTCTGACCAAACTGATCAAATTTCACAGAAGAGTAACTTTATGATCTTGTAAAATATTATAGGACAGGAAAAATCTATTATATAACTGCCAGGGGATGATATCAAAAATTTACATTAAGTTTAATACCCATAGATTTTCCCAAATAAAAAGAAGTGATGTGAAAGTTTCTTACGTAGTGGACTTAGACCAAACAGCCGAATTTAAAAGTACTCATTTCAGTTCTAATTCTAGGCAATGAAAACTGTTACGGATTCAACCAGTGTGGTTTTGTTTTTCAATAGTTTTGAGTAGTCCATTGTAAGAGCATTCATACAAGTGTTTCCTCCTTATACTACAAGTCTAGAAATCACTGGTCTGACTATTTAATTCAATTTATCAAGGACAATGTAACTTGCATGCAGACATTTGATCATTTCTGACTGTGCTCTTGTACAGCAGAAACCATGACGATTTGATTTGGACAGTAGTTAGGACAATACAACTTGCATTCAGGAACCTAATAAAAATTTAATCATGCTCCCAGTTGATGCTTCGCAAGATAAGGTATTGGGAGATGCAGAGAAAAGTCTGATTAGACATGGAATTACATTACTGTAAGTTAGCAAATAAACCCATGAGAAAGAGGAGTTTCAAATATAAGTGGATTTTAGCCATATTTTATATTTGTATATACTTCAGTTTACAAAGTACCACTGCATAAATGCAATAGAGCACAGACGCAAGGCACTACATCAGACAGCTTGTGGAAAACAAAGATGAATATACACCCACAAAGAGCTTATAATCCGGTGAAAGATATCTCCTGTTTGATTCAAAGAAATGGAATACTGTAGAGGTCAAAAGTGCTATAGGAATACAGAGAGAGTAGAGATGTAATCTAACTAATGGAGTCAAAGAAGGCTTCACTGAGCTGGTGGTATTTGAATCTGGGCCTTGAAAAAAATAAAGTATTATTTGGTTAACACCAAACATTATGAGGTAACCATAGCAGTCACCATTATGTTCTTTCACAGTTCAGGAAATTGGGACTGAAAGAGGCTTAGAGGACTCCCTCCTCTAAGAACACATAATGGATAAATGTCAACTGAGATATGAATGCAGGTTTTCTGATTCTAAGTCCAATGTTTATTCACTATATCACCTGTAAGACACAGCTTAATTTTAGGCTAGACAATACATGTTCTTTCAAGGTAATGTAAAAAAATACTAATCCCTGCTATAATAATAAATTTGTTGTCCTATGAACACCATATGAAAATAAACACTCTTATCCTCTAAGTATTCATGTTATTTCCTGCTTTGAATACAGAAAATTCCTTGTAGTATAAGAACTGAGGAAGTCAGGTATTTGTTTAAAGATTAAGAAACCTGTTAGAAATGAGTAAAAAATAACTGCATCATGATAATTAAATACAGACTGTAGTATGCAATGAGAGTGATACCCTGTTTGTCTTTATCTCTCCAGAGGATAGATCAAGAGAGGACAGCAAGATTAAGCTCCACTGGCTACAAGATAAATTTTTCCCAATGGAAATTAACACTCAAGGAAATAATAATAATGCACGTGAGGCTTACTGGATGTTAAGCACTGTTCTAAGCCCCTCATGTTTACTTGGTCTCAACAACTCCACGAGACAGGTATTACTACTACCGCCAGGTGTGGATGATGAATCTGAGCCATAGAAAAACCTCAGCCAAGGTCATGTGATGTAGCAGAGCTGGAATTTAAACTCTGAATCCGGCTACAGAATCTTCATCCTTAACCACTCAACCGTAACATGTCAAAAATGAAATTTCAGTCTCTCTTTTTGTAGAGGGCTTTAAGATACTAGTACAAATTACATCTATAAGATGTGAGTTCATGTTCTAGAAAGCAGCAGTGTGGTGTGGCATCTAAGAACAAAAATTCTAGCATCAAGCAGACTAGGTTTTAAGACCTTCTTCAGCCATGGCCTACCTGTGTGAACCTGGGCCAGTTACTTAACCTCTTAAAGCTTTAATTTCCTTCTTTCAAAAGAAGATAGCAATTACTGTTTTGAATTGGGAACATAAGCAGCTCAGTGTGACAAGAAAAGCACTGAACTTGAATATCAGAAGACTCAGGTTATAGCCTGAGCCACTGTCAGCCATGTGAGACAGGGCAATCAATCCATCAATCAGCAAATATTTATTGAGCCTTATACATTTAAATGGAGAAGGAAATGGCAACCCATTCCAGTATTCTTGCCTGGAAAATCCCATGGAAAGAGGAGCCTGGCAGGCTACAGTCCATGGGGTCGCAAAGTCAGACATGAGTGAGCAACGCATGCATGCATATGAATTTGTTACAAGTACTTTGGGAGTATAGCACTAAAAAAGACATTGTTCCTTACTCTGAAAGCAAATTCATTCAAATTTGTTCAGTTTCCTTAGTGACTGAACTAAGTCCCCAAAGGAGGTACTTTCTGCATCAACATTCTAAAAATGAATATCAATATCCTGATGCTTCTGTTTCATTGTTGAGTACAATGTGTGTGTGCGTGTGTGCACACATAATTAATTCCTCCTTTTTATATACAAAGGGGATATATGCAGACAGAAGAGACTGAACTCTGAGGCTTGTCTCATTGTGTTTACTACCTACAGCTGCCATTACCAGCTGTTCCCACACATTCTCTCTATGGGGCACATTTTTCTGAAATGTAGATTAATACATGATACCACTATTGCACCACTGTAAAGACAGCAGAATCAACATGATTTACAGAAATCTGATGGAAAATGTCCTTTCTTCTCTGCCTCTGAAATGAGCTTAGTGACAATTCCCAACAATTCAAACAGAAACTGAAGAAACAATTTCTACACCCTGAATGTGTTTCCATTCCTTTGGTTGACATGGACTGGCAATACTACTGTGTGATTATTCATGGAGTGCAATCTAGTAACAGTTAATAGCGTCAACTTTGGGATCAGGTTGACAAACATATAGATAGATAGGGATATAAATCCCACCTCTAGCAGGTACAAGTTGGGAAACTTTAAGTGTTCTGATCTCGATTTCCTCATACATATAGTGAAAATTATCACTTATCTCCTAAAGTTACCAAATGAGATAAGCTACATAAATTATTCAGTATACTTAACTTCATTTAATCACTAATTAATGATTAATTATCAAGTTCATCACCATCCTTAGCTATTAAAATAACTTCATATATGTTAGAAGAAAAAATATGAACTAACTCATGATATTACAAAGAAAACTAGTGCTTGCAGCTACTTTAACTCAATCACATAGGAGAAACATCATTTTAGGAAAAAAAGACATTTTCCAAGTTCCTAGTTAGGCAGATCAATATTCAATACATACCATTAAGATATTTTGCAATCTAGGACTCAAATCACAACAAAATGGCAAACCAGATTACAAGTTTGTTACACATATAAGAGTTTTAATGTATCTTTTCATGAAGTTACTAATCAAATTACAATACAGGCATTTTCAGAAGAGAAATGCACATATACAATTTCTTAGTAAAGCTCCAAGTTACTAGAGAATTTTTCAGCTGCCTTTCAGCACTTAAATCCCTGATTTTATAATCATAAATGTAGAAATGGTTTTAGTAATACAGAGAACAAGCAAATCAACAATATATGAGTGTTCCAGGACTCAATATTTGTGAGCAGATGATCAAAGTAATATTTCAAATCACCAGCGATGTCCCATTTACCATAAGTAGGTCAATAGAAAAATAAATTAACTTACAGTGAACAAGAACTTCCTTGGACTCCATGAAAATGCTTAGAAGAATGGGATGAACTTGTACTTCTAAACTCAAATATCTGCTACTAGTTGATTGAATCCTCAGCTGTGTCTCTTGCTCCCACCAGCTTACCAAACATATGACCACGGACACTCCTTCCTAACAGCTGACTTTTAATCCTGTCTTTAGGTTCAAACAAGATCTTTTCAAAAATATGTAGCATGTAATACTGAAATCACCAAAGATAAAATTAATTTTAAAAATCATCCCCTTGCTCTATCTCTCTACATGTTCCTCCAAAAAGAAGGCCGGCTTAACTTGGGAAATGAACTATATAATTTGCTTTCACACCCATTGCTCCAGGGAATATATGACGGCTACCCAGCACAATTCTCTTCTTTGAGCTCTAAGATGTGCACTCTGGGATGTAACACAAATGTCAAAGCCATTTAGGTGCCACTGAGGATGAAACATAAATGTTATAAAGGCAACTGGTGCAATCAGGGTATATTACTTCCAGGAAATAAATAAAAACTATCTAATTCAGGCTCTTCCACAACACAGAAGCCTAGAGTCAGTGGTTGGCAATGATATTATAAACATTCCAAAGATATCTCCTGGCTGCTGTTTTCCTCTGCAATATCATATAGGACATGACAAAGAGTTTATCCTCACCTAACTCCCTAAAACACTAAATATTAATAGCCATAGGTTTTATCTACAGAAAATATTTTTCATTAAAAAAATCAGTAGCTCTTTATTTTACTATGTCACAAAATATCAAGTTTTCTGCTTATTAGCCCTATCACTTACAAGCTATATTCGTGGAATAATTACATAAAGGAAAGTAAACATTTTCTATGTGTCATCAAAACACAGAAGTACTTCATTTGATTTTTCATAAACCATTGTCCCTGGAGTTTTACACACGTAAGAAATCCTCATCTACATACTACCAACAGGTAATATACATTCAACATAAATTTAGTGAGGCAACCAAGTGCCAGACACTGTGCTAGATTCTAGAGATATAAAAAAGATAGACATTTTCTTTGTAAAAAGTTTACTGTACATACAGTGGTTCTTCCAATGATATACTTCAATGTTACTGCATTCAAATTCTCCCTCAATTTTTGATTTTCACAAATCCCTGCATCCAAGTGAATTCCATACAAGTTTTCTTTTTCATGAAAGTAAATTCTGGTCAACGATAATGAATACAGGAATATTTAAAGTTGACTATGAAAAAGAAAGGTACAGAGAAACATTATACATCAAACTGGATTTGCATATTGAAAGCCAGTTAATTTTTACAAAAGTTATTGAGGATAACCTTAGTAATGACTCAATTCATAGGAGTCCAGAATTGTTACTAACTGATCTAAACTTGTAAATCATCCAGATCTCTCATCAAAATCAGAGATCCCCTAATGCAACAGCCACAGACACAAAGTTGAAGAGTGTAGCCATTCACCTAAAGGAGGCTCTAGTCATTGCAGCCATGTATAGATGTGAGCCAAGTGTTGTCATTGTTAGATCTTTTGTTGTTGTTCTTGTCGTTGTTGTTTTCAAGAGAAGCCAGAAGTTTAGATTTTTATGTGAAATATACAATTTTTATATGTCACTTAAATGTTTTTTTTTTTTAAGGTGTACTCAAAAAAAAAATCAAGACCTAGCCCCTTTAACATAAAGAGTATCCATGAAAAACTCACAGCTAACATCATACTTAATGAAAGATTTTTCTCTAAGACCAGGAATTATACAAGAATGTCCATTCTCTCTTCTATTCAAAATTATGCTAGAGGTTCTAACCAAGGCAATTAGGCAAGAAAAAGAAATAAAAGACACTCAGATTGAAAAGTGGGAAGTAAAATTATCTCCAGCAACAGGTGACATGATGCTGTACACAGAAAATCCTAAGAAATTCAAACACAATAAAACTGAAAGAACTAATGAACCAGTTTAAAAGGTTGCAAGACAAGATCAATATATAAAAATCAACTGCATTTCTATAAACTAGCAATGAATAACATAAAAAAAAAGTTTTTAAAATTCCATTTGTAGAGAATTACAAAACATTGTTGAAAAAATTAAAGAAATGTAAAGACAATTCATATTTATAGATTGGAAGACATAATACTGTTATAATGGCAATACTCCCCAAACTAATTTTCAGATTCAACATGACTTTATACAAATCTCAGATTTTTTTTTTTTTTTTGCAGAAATTGACAAGCTGATGCTAAAATTCAAGTGTAATGCAAGCGACCCAGAATAATCAAAACAGTCTTGAAAAAGATTGTGGAGAGAATAGACTTTTCAGCAAATAGTCTTGAGAAAACTAAATGTTCACACATAAATCAATGAATCTGAACCCCTAATCTCACAACACATGTAAAAATTAACTCAAAATGGATCAAAGACGTACATGTAATAACATAAACTATAAAACTCTTAGGAGAAGACCTAAGTATAAACCTTGATGACCTTGGGTCAGGCAATGGTTTCTCAAACATGACATGAAAAGCACAAGCAATCAAAGGAAAAAACAAAAATACTTCATCAAAATTTGTGCTTCAAATGAAAAGATCAATGAAATCAAAATGCAACACACAGATGGAAGAAAATATTTACAAATAATGTATCTGAGTAGGGTACATTATCAAGAATAAATAGAGAACTATTACAAACCAACAACATAAAGACAAACAACCTGATTTTAAATGGGCAAATATTTGAACAGATATTTCTCCAAAGACATACAAATGGTCAACAAGTATATGAAAGGATACCCAACATCATTAGTAGGGAAATTCAAATCAAATGATGATAAGATACACTTCATACCAAAAAATTGTGGCTGCGATAAAAGATGAGCAAAACAATAAAAGATGAGTATTGGTAAGGATATGGAGAAACTAGAAAGACAATGGTATCGGCAAAAAAGCTGCAGCCAATTTGGAAAAATTTAGCAGTTCCTCAAAATGTTAGAGTTACCAGGAATTCTACTACTAAGTACACACTTCAAGAGAAATAAAAGTATATGTCCACACACAAAACCTGCACACAAATTATTATTCATAACAGTCAAAATTTTCAAACAACCCAAATGTCCATCAATTGATGAATGGATAAAAAATATGTAGTATATTTATCCATGAAATAATATTTTGCAATTAAAAGGAATAAAGTGCTAAAAAAAAAAAGTGTTAATGCATGCTACAATGTGGATGAACCTTGAAAACATTATACCAAGTGAAAAAAGTCAGTCATAAAAGATCAATTATTAAGTGACTCCATTTATCTAAAATAGACAAATCTATAGAAAATGATTAGTAGTTGCCAAGGTGCTGAAGAAAAGAGAATGAAGATTTCTGTAAGGAATGATGAAAATGTTCTGGAATTAGATAGTGATGATGGTTGTACAACTCTGTGAATATTCATAAAACCACTGAATTTTACACTTTAAAAGGTGATTTGTATGGCATATGAATTATATCTCAATAAAACATCTATTGGGGGCTTTCCTGATGGCTCAGCAATAAAGAATCTGCCTGCAATGCAGGAGACCCAAATTCGATCCCTGGGTAGGGAAGATCTACTGGAGAAGAAAATAGCAACCCACTCCAATATTCTTGCTGGGAAAATGCCATGGACAGAGGAGCCTGGTGGGCCACAGTCCAAAGGGTCACAAAGAGTCAGATACAACTAAGCAACAGAGTACACATGCAAAGCAGCTATTTAAAAAAATAGGTCCAGTCCACCCACTTTGCATTCTTTGCCTAAAAAGGTTTCTAAACCAAAATGGCTGTTACTAATATTTAAAAGGATCTTAGATGGGTGAAGGATTTTGCACAGTAAGTAGAGTGTCCAATTTTCTAAAATCAACCAGCACACATGTCCTATTTCAGTATTTCAAATAAAATACTTAAAATTTTAGTAATAACAATGTGTTTTAGAAAAAGAATAGCTCAAGACTAGTAACAGCTCCCTTCTGCTTGCAGAATAAAGCCCTATCTCCATTTATCCACAGCCTAAAGCTAACTGATCTTTCCAATCCTACAGCTTATAAGGTCCTTATGAGATCCCTACAGTTCAGCCAAATTAGACCCACTCTTTGCCTTGAAAACCTCTCATGCTTTCTTAAATATGCTACTTCTATTTCAGATGCTGTTCTTCCATATCTGAATTCTCCCAAACCTTCAGTGTTCAAAATCCTACCTCCTTTATGAAGATTTTCCTGGCTCTCCCCTTTCAACCAGAATCAGGCTGAAGTAAACTTTCTCTTAGAACTTTTATCTCTTGAAGATACTTATTAATGGCTCCCACAGTTATATGTGCACTTGTGTTTTTTCCCCCTTGCTAAATAGTGAGTCCTATAACAATAATATGCATGAAATTTCAACAGAGTACCAAGT
Source organism: Cervus canadensis (assembly GCF_019320065.1). Taxonomy (NCBI): domain Eukaryota; kingdom Metazoa; phylum Chordata; class Mammalia; order Artiodactyla; family Cervidae; genus Cervus; species Cervus canadensis. The sequence goes on along the minus strand of NC_057414.1, from coordinate 4,135,877 downwards.
ACATCAGCTTTAATGCTCACAACAACTCTAAATGATGTTATTCCTCTTATAAGATGAAGAAACTGAGGACTTAAGATGGTAAATCAATGGTTCAAGGTCCACCAATAAGTGGAAGGTCTGAGATTTGATGCTAGTCCATCTTTAGTGGCATCTCTGTTTCCCACAAAGTGCTTACTAGAGAGCATTGCATGAAACAGGTCCTCAAAGACAACTGATTAAACAATTAATTGGAACTAGCATCAAAAATATTAGTCACTCATCTTGAGCATAGATTCAGACTTGCCTTGGTTAAAATTTCAACGCCTCATTTATAAATCAAACAGAGGTAAATTATTGAATCTTAATTTCAGTTACCTCATTTCTAATATGAAGATCATAATATTTAGGTAACTAGATTATTGTGAGAATTAAATGAGGCCAAAAATGCTAAATTTGTAGCACATAGTAAGAACTCAGTACATGTAGGTTTTCTCCCTCTCACACACTTTCCCCATGCCCTGCCCTCTATTTACAATGGCTTAACAAGATAAATCTGTTCTTTATGGTCAACAAATCTGTTACAGTTCTACAACTCCTTAATTTCCTGACTTAATCATACATAATTTACTGGCCAAATTTGAGTTTCAAGTTTTGCATCTGTGAAAATATGGGATGACAAAACTGTCTTATACAGGAACTGTGATAAATAAATGAACTAATCTGCCTCAAACAATATTTTAGCAGCAAACCCTGATGAAGTTGTTTCTTGGAAGCCCAAGGTATGCTTGAATTGGAGATCAGGGATGAGGGCTGTAGCCCAGGATGCAGCTCACCATTATGCACCACAGGCATTTCTTTCCTCTCAGTGCAAGGTGCAGCTGAAAAGGCTATAAAGCAACTATTAAAAAAAAAAAAAATAGGTCCAGCCCACCCACTTTGTATCCTTTGCCTAAAAGGAATTCTAAATAAAAATAGCTCTTACTAATATTTAACAGGGTCAGGAAGTTATTTCCTCTAAATTTTATAAAGCTCTGTACAAGGATGTACAAGCTCTGTACAAGGATAGAAATGATAATTATAACCAAAATTGATTTCTCCCTGGTAACTCAGCTGGTAAAGGATCCACCTGCAACACAGGAGACTCTGGTTTGATTCCTGGGTCAGGTAGATCCACTGGAGAAGGGACAGATTACCCATTCCTGTATTCTTGGGCTTCCCTGGCAACTCAGTTGGTAAAGAATCTGCCTGCAATGTGGAAGACCTGGGTTCAATCCCTGAGTTGGGAAGATCCCTTGGAGAAAGGAACGGCTAGCCACTCCAGTATTCTGGCTTGGAGAATCTCAAAGACTATACAGTCCATGGGGTCGCAAAGAGTCAGACATGACTGAGTGACTTTCAGCTTCACTTTCAAAGCAAACCTGTAGGTAAGGAACTTCCAGTCTAATGATGAACACATTGTGTTCAGATGCTCAGTCGTGTCTGGCTCTTTGCAACCCCATGGACGATAGCCCACCATAGGCTTCTCTGACTATGGAATTTTCCAGGTAAGAATACTGGAGTGAGGTTCCATTTCCTCCTCCAGAGGATCTTCTGGACCCAGGGATCAAACCTATATCTCTTGTGTCTCCTGCAGTGGCAAGGAAGATACCTAGGAAGCCCCAATGACAAACATCAGAATTCCAAAATTGATATGAATTTCTCACACAAGATTCAACCAAGGTGAAGTGAAGTGAAAGTCGCTCAGTTGTGTCTGACTCTTTGTGACCCCATGGACTACAGATCCAGGGAATTCTCCAGGCCAGAATACTGGAGTGGGTAGCCTTTCCCTTCTCCAGGGGATGTTCCCAACCCAGGGATCAAACTCAGGTCTCTTGCATTGCAGGCAGATTCTTTACCAGCTGAGCCACAAAGGAAGTCACAAGCCAAATATTTTAGCCTGTTCACATCATTACATTCTTCATGACTTCATCTCTAAAATACCTCTTAGGCAAACTGTGCTGAGGCTGTGAAAGTGGTGGTTTTAAAAGGCTATCCCCCAGGACACCACCACCAGAGGCCAGAAAGGATTTTTGAAAGAGAGCAGAAAGAAAGCAAAACCATAGAAATAACAGGTGCTCTGAACAGCTGGGGAGAGAAAACTGAACTCCAACTCAGGAAGATCCCAAGAACTAGCAAAATTTCAAATCCCTGTTGAAGAAGAAACATAGTATCTCACTTTCAAGATAACGGTTCCTCTTCACTCTCCTCCAAAGGCCCTGAAAAGGGACATGTGCGCCCCTGCTTAGCACTAACAGGCTTTGAGATGCCAGAGTTCACTCCCAAGGAAAAGTAGTCCTTTAAATGAGAATCCTTTTATAAATTTTTTCTTAGATAAATAAATAGAAATTTTGTCAGTTATTAACAATTTCCCTTTTTAAATTCTGTGATCCAACGGGATATGTCTGGGAAGCAATATGAAATTGTGAAAGAACCACAGGCCTTGGAATCTGAAAACGGTGGCCTACGACTTTCTAGTTGTTTGATTTCAGGCTTGTAATAAAAATGCTTACATACCACCTGTTTTTCTAACCACTTTAATATGTTAACTTGTTCAACCCTCATACTAATTCCGTGTATAGGTATTACTATTGATTCCACTTTAAAAATGAGAAAACACATTTAAAGAGATGAAGTAGCTTGATAAAACACCATGACTAATAAGTGATAGAATTAAGATTTGAATGCAGGTACCCTAGTTCCAGAGACAGCACTCCTAATGACTTCTAATGTGCTTTTTCTCATTTTTTTTCTTCATTGTTCTTTAACTATAAAATAGAATGAATTCATAGGGACATTGTGAGATTAAATAATATATGTGAAGCACAGTTCCTGACACCCAGTAAATACATGATAAATAATAAATAGAAACTATAATGACTATTGACATAGATCATACTGTTAAGATCTAAAATTAAACTACCCCCATTATTTCTCCCAGATATATTTCTCCCTCTCTATATAGATATATACATACATAACATACATACATTTTACATGCATACACGTACATACATGGTGAGGGAGAGAGAGAAATCTGTCAATATCTGGAAAACACATAATTTCATGATACTTAAAGAACAATATAAAGAATTAAGGAGAATTCTAGTATCAACTACTGTGCAGTTTGTGTGTATGGCTGAACATTAACAAATATTACAACCACCTTATGTTTTAGCTTTCTGAGTTATGAGTGATAAAATAAGAGAGACATATGAATATATAAGGATCATTTACTTCAAATTACAAGCCAGAGTAGAAATATATTCTACAGCATCCCTGGCCAACAATTTTCAAAATTCTATTTTCATACTTCCATCTTCTTCATAACAATACTCATCCCATTGTTATATACTCTTTTGGAAAGTAGTATTCTCTAATGAAATAAAGTAAATTTACTTCTATCTAGAACTTCTATATAAAGAAGTTTTAGCTTAAAAAATGTTTTTAATAATTAAACTACATTAAAGTGACCTCTCCACATCACTATTCTAGTTTGAAATATATTAGATGTGGGGGAAGTTTTAGAGTCAGCCCACATTTAAAACTCTCCCCAACACCTTGGTTCCCACTTTGTTCACTCTCCTACATGATATGTATAGGCCTTTTTTTCCTCGCTAAATTATTAGATCATTTAAAAGGAGGGAGTTTATCTTTTTATTTGCCCTTGTAACTGCCACAGTGTCTAGTACAGTGACTAGCATGAAAAAAGATGATTAATATTTATGAAAAAGAAGAAGGGGAAGGAAGGAACTATAACGGGAGGAAAGAGAAAGGGCAAGAAGGCAGAAAGGCAACCAAACTAACCAAAAAACAAAAACTTAGAATGAAAAGTCTTCTATTTTAATGAGAAACATTTCCTCTTTGTGAAGGACTTTCCAGCATGTCAACTATTGCAAAGCTTTCTTCATAATTTTTTCACAACATTTTATTAATTGCCTTAGTTTAAAAGAGTTGTTCTAGTAAGAAAACAGAAGATGGTATTTAGTCCATTTCACCTCAGAATTAACCAGTCCAAAAATCGGGCAATACTTTGGACCAGGAGAAGTTCTCAATTTCTCTGAAAAAATCAGTAAGTGTTAGGTTTAGTTTTCTCATTTAAATACATGTGCTACTAGTGAGCTCTCAGTTTAATTGCAAGCAATGTATAACATACTCAAAAATAAGTTTTAGGAAGGGCCACTGTATGAATTCAAGCTTTGTCAGCTGCCAGTAACCATTCTAAGTCTGGCAGCTGTGGATGGTGAACAATGTAACTTATGCAGCTGTCAGGAAGCCAAGTATTTTGTTTATGACCTCGATAGTGAATCATGAATATTGGCTAATTTCTGACCACCACGTGCAAAAGGGCAACCTCTTACTTCCTCTCAAGCCAGCAATGTTGGAAAGGGGCCATGTTATTCGGAGGTCAATAAATGCAGAACAACGGGTATTAAAATCTAATCATCTTTAGAAAACACAAATTCTAGGGAAAAAAAAATCTATAAATGAGCATAAGACAGGTTGTTTGCTCTGCTTCTATGTCTTTTATCTTTTGCTTAAAAGTTCAAAAAAACAGTTAGGCTTGTATACTTGAAGGTAGTTTAAAAACAAATGAAAGAAACAGATTAAAAAGCATTAGCCCATCTAAAAATTTTTTAAGCCACTGAGCATAGCAATAGCCAACTTCAGATGAAAAGTGTGAAGCTTTGGGAGCTAAAGCAACACACAGCAGGTGAGTGACAGCAAAAGACAACACTAATGTCTGTGCCACCTGCAGCAGATGTCAGGCCCTGACCCTGCCGAAACACACTGAAACGTGTGAGCATCTCCGGCTTAGCGCTTAAGAAGGTTCAAACAATTGTTAACTTCTCCAAAAGCTGAGAAAATGCAACTTAAAATGCAGTCACTATCTTATTAATTCAACAGACATTTATTTAGCAGTAAATCACTGAATAAGGCCTGGGCATTGAAGAATAGATTTAAGCAAGTTCCATATTCTCAATAATCTAGTGTGAAATAGATACATGAACATAAATGGATAAAATGTTAATAAAGAACAGAGTGATAGAGTATTCAGGAAAGACTTCAGGAGAGAGGTAACATTTAAATTGGGTAGAAAAAGCTGAGAAGGGCATTAATAGGCAAATGAGAGGGCAAGGATATAGACGCAGAGCATGAAAGAATCTGGCTTGGGGAAAAAGTGAAGCTGAATGTGACTACAGTCTAGAGTCTGTGTTGGTGCTATATGGGAAATGCAACTGGAGAAGTAGGTTAAGATCACATGGTGAAAGGATGAAGTTCTTTCAGTAGGATGATGGCTTGAGTCCACTGGTTTGGGGAGAAAGTGCTTCAGACAGACATGTGGAAGACAGACTGCAGTGGGAAGAAGCTGGTGGCAAAGAGACCAAGTGTGATAAGCCACTGCAATACACCAGGCCAAAGAAGAGAGAAGTGGACTTCCCTGGCAGTCCAATGGTTAAAACTCTGTGTTTCCACAGCAGAGGGCCAAAGTTCAATCCCTGCTCAGGGAATTAAGATACTACATGCCACATGGCCAAATAAAAAAGAAGAGAGAGGCCTGCAACAAGACACTGGCATGAAGATAGAGGTATTACAAAGGTTCTGATGAGTTATGGGATACAGTAGGTGACGGGAGAGAAGAACTATATAAAGCTTCAAGCCTCTAACTTGCTCATTTTCAGCTTGGCACTAACAGATGCTTATAGACGTGTAAAAAGAAAGAAACTGAAGTGTAGCTTGAACTGTTCTATAAAAAAGGAAGCTCTTAAAGAAAAAAAAAAAAAAAAAAGGAAGCTCTGGAGGCCCTAAATTACTCTGGATTAAAGACAGGGGGAGGATTCAATTAAGATACCTAGAAGATAGAAATACAAGTTTGACCTCAGGTGAGAGATAAGTATTAGAGATAAATATATGAGTTGTTGGCATATATGTGAATAAAATAGAAGAAAGCAAGATGACTCTAGGAGACAACATAGAGGTGAATTTAGAAGACCAAAGGTGTATGTCCTAGAAACAGTATCACTGAATGGATTAAAAGAGCTGTAGCCTTCAAAGGAGGCTGAAAATGAACAAGAATTTATTTATATCAAATTTTCCAACAATTCCAATTATTCTGCTCTTCGTGAGCCATCATTTTGCCAGACAGTAAGGATATAAATATTAATATGATAGTTTCTGTGAAAGGAATGCTGTCAAATGGAGTCCACAGACAAATAGACGACTGCAAAACTGTTGCACAGTTTCTACAGCAGAGGAACCCACACGGTGTGAGGAGAGCACAGGACGGCACCTATTTAAAGAGGACCTAAGAAATGGTGTACCAATGAAACCAAGAGAAAAGAGATTCTCAAAAAACAGGACAGCAAAATGTTGGAGAGAATATGGAGAAAAGCAAACCCTCCTGCACTGTTGGTAGGAATGTAAATTGATACAGTCACTATGGAGAACAGCATGGAGATTCCTTAAAAAAAAAAAAAGAAAGGAAAAAAACTATCATATGACCCAGCAATCCCACTGTTGCACATACACTCTGAGAAAACCGTAACTGAAAAAGACACCTGTATCCCAATGCTCACTGCAGCACTATTTACAATAGCTAGGATAAGGAAGCAACCTAGATGTCCATTGACAAATAAATGGATAAAGATGTGGTACATATATACAATGGAATATTACTCAGCCATAAAAAAATAACAAATTTGAGTCAGTTCTAATGAGGTGGGTGAACTCAGAGCCTATTATACAGAGTGAGGTAAGTCAGAAAGAGGAAAACAAATTTCATATATTAATACATATACACAGAATCTAGAAAAATTGTATTGATGAATCTGTTTGTAGGGGAGGAATGGAGATGTAGATATAGAGAACAGACTTGTGAACACACTGGTGGAAGGAGAGGGTGGGATGAATCAAAAAAGTAGCATCAACATATATACACTATGATGTGTAAAATAGATAGCTGGTAAGAAGCTGCTATATAACACAGGATGTCCAGCCTGGTGTTCTGTGATGACCTAGAGGGGTGGGATGGGGTAAAGGGAGGGAGGCTCAAGAGAGAGGTGATATGTGTACAATTATGGCCAATTTGTGGTGTTGTATGGCAGACCAACACAACACTGAAAAGCAATTTTCCTCCAATTAAAAAGAAGAAAACAGGAGAGCATTAGTCCTGGCAAATGTGATCTTACATAGACATTACTGAAATTTTAAAACTGGTTTTTAGAGTCTATCCCAAGTTGCTCTTTCCAATAAAACATCCTAATAACTCTTAACTTTCAAAATACGTTCAGTGGTCACTTTGAACATTTTAAGAATAAGCATGTCTAAGAGGCTGTAAAAAAGGAAAACAATTCTTGTTATATAGATTCTACACCCAAATTAACAATCTTGGGACTGTAAAGAGATCCTCTAACAAAGGACTATATAAAATCCTTTGAATTTTCAGAGGAATGATATATTTTCCCCCTAGATGGAGAAGAGTGCTGGAAGAGGGAAAACAATGAAAACTACAATGCACTTTTTAAAACTGCTGAATGACAATCCATTTACTCTACCATTGAGTTTCTATGAGTACGTAGAAATACAGGTAGTATATTAAGGTAGTCCTATGCATCATTTGCTTTGAACTACGTCTTCCACTTGTATGCTGGATTTTAAATTTTTCTTTCCTAAAATGGGTGATATGAATAGGATGTCCTAATATGAGTCTAACTTATATAAAGATGAGACCATGGTCTCTAAGGAATAAGCAACTAATAAATAAAAAAGTACAGCATAGACAAGAAGTCCCTAGGCCTAAGAGTCTGTCCTCTGTGAATTATTTGTTTAATAACTATTCTATGTAATAACACTTAGGGACCTAAAAGCAACTAAGAAACATGGGGGAAGATTAAAATTTACATGGAGAATGGAGAGAGCATGCAGATTGCTTCTAGTCCATACACATGTGTATTTTGTATTTATATTTAAAAACAACTAACAAGCACTGAGCTCTTCAGTTCAGTTCAGCCACTCAGTTGTGTCCAACTCTTTGTGATGCCATGGACCGCAGCACACCAGGCTTCCCTGCCCGCCAACTCCCAGAGCTTGCTCAAACTCATGTCCATTGAGTCAGTGATGCCATCCAACCATCTCATCCTCTGTCATCCCCTTCTCCTCCTGACTTCAATCTTTCCAAGTATCAGGGTCTTTTCCAATGTGTCAGCTCTTCGCATCCGGTGGCCAAAGTACTGGAGTTTCAGCTTCAACATCAGTCCTTCCAATGAACTCAGGACTGATCTCCTTTAGGATGGACTGGTTGGATCTCCTTGCAGACAAACGGACTCTCAAGAGTCTTCTCCAACACCACAGTTCAAAAGCATCAATTCTTTGGCGCTCAGGTTTCTTTATAGTCCAACTCTCACATCCATATATGACTACTGGAAAAACCACAGCTTGGATTAGACAGACCTTTGTTGGTAAAGTAATGTCTCTGCTTTTTAATATGCTGTCTAGGTTGGTCATAACTTTTCTTCCAAGGAGTAAGCGTCTTTTCATTTCATGGCTGCAATCACCATCTCCAGTGATTTTGGAGCCCAAGGAAATAAAGTTTCTCACTGTTTCCACTGTTTCCCCATCGATTTGCGATGAAGTGATGGGACCAGATGCCATGATCTTCATTTTTTGAATGTTGAGTTTTAAGCCAACTTTTCACTCTCCTCTTTCACTTTCATCAAGAGGCTCTTCAGTTCCTCTTCGCTTTCTGCCATAAAGGTGGTGTCATCTGCATATCTGAGGTTATTGATATTTCTCCCAGCAATCCTGATTCCAGCTTGTGCTCCATCCAGTCCGGCATTTTGCACGAGGTACTCTGCATAGAAATTAAGTTATTCCTTTCCCAATTTGGAACCAGTCCATTGTTCCATGTCCAGTTCAACCGCTGCCTCTTGACCTGCTTACAGAGTTCTCGGGAGGCATTCCCATCTCTTTTTAAGAATTTTCCACAGTTTGTTATGATCCACACAGTCAAAGGCTTTGGTGTAGTCAATAAAGCAGATGTTTTCCTGGAACTCTCTTGCTTTCTCTATGATCCAACGGACGTTGGCAATTTGATCTCTAGTTCTTCTGCCTTTTGAATTCTTACCATCTGCCAAACACAATGTCAAGTATTTCATATGCACTGCTACTAATCTCCATAACAACTCAATAAAGTAGGAATCATTATTATTATTCTCATAATACATACAGATAACAAAACTGAGACTCAGGGAGGTTAATTAATTTGATGAAGGTTACAGAGCTAATCACTGACAGAAATGGGTTCAAATACAATTTATCTGAATCTATAACCAATGCCCTTCACCAGTTCAAGCACTATATCTGTAAGTTAGGGTAACTCTGAAGGAGAATGAAAGGAAAGTACTGAGCCCAGAATGATACCAACCGATAAAAAATTATGTAAGTGAATCAGAGAAAGAAAGTCTCAAAAAAAAAAAAAACAAACCAGATCTGAAGGTGTGATTTAAAGTTATGTTATCAAAACGTACTACCACAGCATCAATCTAAATGATCCAAATGTGTTTCATTTTCAAGAAAGAAAAACTAAACTGAATATATCCATTTTTAAACAACAGTTCTCATCTACTCACCACAGTAAATTGTACTTCATAGGTCACAGGCAGTACTGAGTTTCCACACAATTTATTCTTCAATTATAGAGTTACACAATGCATACAGAGAGGACAGATTGATGAGTGCCAAAACTCAGGTTCTGAATGGAAAACTTATTCATGAGACCATTAGACAATTATATCCAAATATCTGTGACAGGGTATGAGAAAGCAGACTGAAGTGTAATAAATCCTCTCTGACAGAGACAGAGAGAGGAAAAAGCAGGGGAAAAAAAAAACAACCTGAAGTGCCTGTATAAGTTGAGATAAATATCACTAAGAAAAGAGTCAAGCTGCATGAGAGAATCTGAGAGTCAGCATTCAAGGGAAGTGGAAGAAAGTCTCAAAGGAAATTCTAAAAACCCAAAACAAATTAGAATACTGAAAGCACACTCAACAGCACTGGACAGCCTATCAAAACTGAATTCTCTTAAGTCCAAGCAGCTGCTATAATGTGTCATCATGTCACTGAGACAGAAAACCCAATTACAGCTTTAATGGGTAAACCGTAAGGATACAACAACTGGTCAGAGCCAGAAAAAATGCTGAGATTCAGAAAAACTACTTGGTAGGGAATCTCTACTCCTCTGGCATTCAATGATAATACTCATCAGCATGAATCTTATTCATTCATCATTCAACAAATATTTATTGAGGCCACTGTTTTGGGCACTAAAAACACAGTAGTGAATAATAATGTTCTTGTAAGAGCTTACATTCTGGTCCAGTAAATAAGTCTTTAAAATGAAATATATAGTATATCAGTAGATGCTAACTACTATGAAAAAAAATAAAACAAGGAAGGGAAAATGAGGAACATGGGAGACTGGCACAGGGGAAATACAGTTGTAAACAGGATTGCGAGGGAAGGCCTCACTGAGCAGGTAACATTTAAGCAGAAACATATAGAGACAGAGGATAAGCCGGGCAGATACAGGGTTAAGAACACAGAACAGCAAATGCAAAGGTCCGGAGGCATGAGAATGGTTAGCAATTGATCAGAAAAGTCAAGAAGACAGTATGCTTGGAGCAAAGTGAGGGAGAGAAAAATCATGGGAAATGAGGTAGAAGGCCAAATCATGTATAATCCTATAGCTATTATACAAACTCTAGTTTTACTAAAGTGAAGTGGAAAACATTCACAAATTTCAAAGCAGAGTACATAATCTAATCTGCAATACTCAAAGATAGTAGAAACAAGAGTAGAAAACACTAGTTAGGAGGCTGTTCTTCTGAGTATATTTCCAAAGGCATCAGAATCAGTTAAAGCTCAGGCTATGGTGCCAAGGGCTTCCCTGGTGACTTGGTAGTTAAAAAAAAATCTGCCTACCAATGCAGGAGATGTGGGTTCAATCCCTGGGTCAGGGAAGATCCCCTGGAGAAGGAATTGGCAACCCACTCAAGTATTTTTGTCTGGAAAATCCCATGGACAGAGGAGCCTGACAGGCTCCAATACATGGGGTCACAAGAGAATCAGGCACAACTTAGTGGCTAAGCAACAACAGTGCTTAGTTGTTCAGTCATGTCCAGTTCTTTGCAACCCTATGGACTGTAGCCTGCCAGGCTCCTCTGTCCATAGTGATTCTCCAGGCAAGAACACTGCAGTGGGTTTCCATGCCCTCCTCCTGGGGATCTTCCCAACCTGGGGTTCAAACCCAGGTCCCCCGCATTGCAGGTGGATTCTTTACTGTCTAAAACAATAACATGGACTCAAACCTGTGGGTTCAAGCCCTTGCTCAACCACATACCCAATCTTAGATTTCCTTCTATATAAAACAAGAATCTCAATGGATATAATGAACAACTACTGTATGTCAGACCATGCTCTTTCATGTGTAACTCTGAGCTTCCATCAGAAACAGACCAGGAGAAAAGAATAAGAAGGCAATTTATTTATTGGGGCAGTGTGGAGAGTGACACAGGGAAGAAAAGGCACCCTATAAAAAATATGTTACCAAACCAGTTACTGAAGTGAACAACTGGAGCGTAATCATACAGGGAAACAGACCAGAACACAGAATTGTCCGACACAAGGAGCAAGGGGGATGGAATAATATTTATACTCCAAGTCGGATCATTTGTGGCTTAAAGGCTGCTCCTACTACTGCTAAGTCATGCCCGACTCTGTGTGACCCCATAGACGGCAGCCCACCAGGCTCCGCTGTCCCTGTGATTCCCCAGGCAAGAATACTGGAGTGGGTTGCCATTTCCTTCTCTAATGCATGAAAGTGAAAAGTGAAAGTGAGGTCGCTCAGTCGTGTCCGACTCTTCACAACCCCATGGACTGCAGCCTACCAGGCTCCTCTGTCCATGGGATTTTCCAGGCAAGAGTACTGGAGTGGGTTGCCACTGCCTTCTCTGAAAGGCTGCTCCTAGGAGGTGCTAATTTCCAGGCACTTCCAGCCTGTCCCTGTCTGTCTTTCCTGAGCAGAGCCGCCTTCTTGTGGCTCTGAAAAAAGCCATCAGGCACAACGGCACACACATAAAGAGAGGCATACGTTGGCAGTTGAAAGTCTTCTGGCAGGCACTCAGTGAAACAGTCTGAAGAGAGGAATACAGGTGGGGTACTGACAGAAACTGCTTCATATTCATAAGAGCGAAAAATACCTGACAGTTTATGCCACAGAATGTTAACAGTGATTATTTCTGAATGGTAAAAATTACATGTTTATTATCTTCTTTTTTGTGCATCACTCATCATTAATATTCTGCAACAAATGTTACTTGTATACAATGTCTGATATATAATGTCTAATATTTATAGAAATATTTAAAAGCATCTTATCTGTTCTTAATGAGTTCTTATAACAATTTGGTGAAGAGTAGGGATAATTATTTCCATTTTACAAAAAAAAAATTGAGTCTTTGAGAAATCGAATGGATTACTCCAAGTCACATCACTGGTTATTCGTTAAGAGGACTTAGAGTGTAGATGTCCTAGTTCCAGGACTTTTCCTATCTATGGACTGACCATCTTGAATGTAGATCATAGTTAAATCAAACTTTAATCTTACATATGAGAAAACTAGGACATAATGTAATTAGCCCAAGACCACACAGTCACATAAAAGAGACTCCTTCAGAGTCCTTCTTCACGTAGAATTTTGTTCACATATAGTACAAAGTGTAGACTTCCCTTGTGGCTCAGCTAGTAAAGAATTGGCCTGCAATGTGAGAGACCTGGGTTTGACCCTTGGGTTGGGAAGATCCCCTGGAGTAGGAAAAGGCTACCCACTTCAGTATTCTGGCTGGAGAATTCCATGGAATGTATAGTCCATGAGGTTGCAAAGAGCTGGACACGACTGAGTGACTTTCACTTCACAGCACAAAGTGTAAGCACTTGCAATCTATACATACACTGAAAGTAAAAATGTTAGTCACTCAGTTGTGTCCGAATCTTTGCAACCCCATGGACTGTAGCCCACCAGGCTCCTCTGTCTGTGGGGATTCTCCAGGCAAGAATACTGGAATGTGTTGCCATTTACCTCTCCAAGGGATCTTCCCAACCCAAGGATCGAACCCAGGTCTTCTGCATTGCAGGCAGATTCTTTACCATCTGAGCCACCAGGAAAGCCTATAATACTTGAGTTCAAAGGTTTCTAAAGTAGACTTAAGCTGTATGTGACATTGGGTAGTTTCTCCTCCCTAAAATGGGGACTATGAAATCATCTAAGTCAAGATAATGGTGGGCATTAAAATAATTACGATCTGAAAAATTTGGTTGGGAGAAAGCAGCATATAAAAGTTTGTTATTAATATCAGTCTGAATTTTACATTGAAGAAAGAGAAAACAAATGGAATAGAGAAAAGAACCTACATAGAAGGAATGAAATGTGTTAGAAGGAAAAGTGTTATAACAATTCCAGGCCTGTTTATATGCTAAAGAATCTTGAAAGCACTTTCTATAGTTTTTATTAAACTTATCAAGAATAATGCCAGTGAGAGGCAGTGTATATTTAGGGAGAAAAATACAGGTTGCTGGGTTTGAACTTTAGTTCTGCCACAGCAATCTGATCTTTAGAAAATTCTTTGAACTCTCTATGCCAAAGTTTTCTCATATACCAAAGGGGAACAACAAAGGTAAGTAAAAACTCTCAGAACATAGGAAGTAATCAGTAAATGTTGCTCATTGTTATTATTGGATGTATAGAACTGCTCAATTAAATGCATATTAAACTGGAGGAGAAAACTGAGATGGACAGGATTACATCTTGGGACCAAAAGATACAATCTGACCCTAGGTGGCAATGTTTATGTGAATGGCTGTGGGTTTGGGGTATATGGTATGGTGTTAGCCCTTTGTATTCTCAGTGGCATTGATATGTATATACTCAAATAAATGACTACTACTATATTGACGGACACATTAGACAGGAATAAGAAGCTGGCAAGGGAATTCCCTGGTGGTCCAGTGTTTAGGATTCTGTGCTTTCACTGCTGAGGGTATGGGTTTGATCCCTGGTCAGGGAACCTAGATCCTTGCAAGCCACGCAGCAAGGCTAAAAAAAAAAGAAGTTGGCAAGTCAATGAAAATAAAGAAGAGAAAATCATAAATGAAGACAAGTGGGGCGGAAGAGGCTTTTTCTCCCAGTAGAAGAATCAGTCCCTCATTTTTTAAATTAGTGATATGCTGCATTTCACCTTCTTCAAAGTAGCAGGCCTGTCTTCAGCAAAATAAACCAGATACAATCCTCAGAAATGGGTTATTAATAAATACAGATTAAACACGAATCAGGGACTCACAAGGCACTTCTGAGTAAACTTGAAAAAAGGTGCCGTTTCCTCAAAAACTTTACTTTCATCTGTTGGAAAACTGTCATAATCCAGTGATTTTTCTTATAATTAGATGCTTTACTACCATCTGCTAGGAACTATAATGAAAATACCTATTCAAAATGTGTGTGATATGAATGGTGTCCCCTAGGGTTATGGCGTACAAACATGTACAACTGTACATCAAAGGCTCAAAGGCTCTACTTAAGAAGGAAATTATTTTTCATAAAAATGTACTGTAATAAAGGCTAAAAAATGTAGATGTTTAAGAAAATATAGTCTCAAGCCCTCACAAATTTTGCAATCAAATAAACAAATAGTTACACTTCTGTGGAGTAAGTGCTGTGTTAGGGATTGATAGAGGGTATTAGTGAAAGCATAAAGGAGGGACTCCTAACACTGCCTGATGGAGTCTATGTTAACAGATTTACTCACACGTTAATGGTAGTGCTTATAAAAACTAAAACAGCAAGCTCCAGTCATTTGGAGCAGGTTGATGCTTATCATTGTCACTCTTTGTTTCAGCTGAGGGATGCTATACACTGAGGAAAACAAGCCAGAGCAGGCTTGCTTCCAGAAGCAAACCCTCCTAACAGCTAGTGGATCTCATAGGGAGGCAAAGATCATTTATCCACTGGAAAGAGAGAATGGAAAAAGGAAATTGGGAGGGAAATGAAAGGAAGAGAGGTGATAGAACACTCTACAGAGCAGAAAACAGAAAAGCAGATGTCGAGAGAATTAGTACAAAGGGGGATAAACAGTTGGAAAGAAGAGAAAGTGACATAAGTATACAATACAGTGCATGGAATGTGCAACTATAGAAGGTTTAAAGTAAAGGAAAAAAAATGGAGAAATTAAAACAGAAAGCATAAAATGAGAAAGGAAAGAGAAAGCTTGGAAATGAAGAGGGGGAAAGTGGTATTTAGATGGATTTCAAGAAACCTATGGGACACTGTAAAAGCAGTGCTAAGGGGAAGGTTCGTAGCAATACAGGCTTAACTCAAGAAACAAGAAAAAAGTCAACTAAATAACCTAACTCTATACCTAAAGCAACTAGAAAAGGAAGAAATGAAGAACCCCAGGGTTAGTAGAAGGAAAGAAACCTTAAAAATTAGGGCAGAAATAAATGCAAAAGAAACAAAAGAGACCATAGCAAAAATCAACAAAGCCAAAAGCTGGTTCTTTGAGAAGATAAAAAAAATTGACAAACTATTAGCCAGGTTCATCAAGAAACAAAAGGAGAAAAATCAAATAAATTAGAAATGAAAATGGAGAGATCACAACAGACAACATAGAAACACAAAAGATCGTAAGAGACTACTATCAGCAACTATATACCAATAAAATGGACAACTTGGGAGAAATGGACAAATTCTTAGAAAAGTACAACTTTCCAAAACTGAACCAGGAAGAAATAGAAAATCTTAACAGATCCATCACAAGCAAGGAAACTGAAACTGTAATCAGAAATCTTCCAGCAAACAAAAGCCCAGGACCAGATGGCTTCACAGCTGAATTCTACCAAAAATTCAGAGAAGAGCTAACACCTATTCTACTCAAACTCTTCCAGAAAATTGCAGAGGAAGGTAAACTTCCAAATTCATTCTTTGAGGCCACCACCACCCTAATACCAAAACCTGACAAAGATGCCACAAAAAAAGAAAACTACAGGCCAATATCACTGATGAACATAGATGCAAAAATCCTTAACAAAATTCTAGCAAACAGAATCCAACAACATATTAAAAAGGTCATACAACATGACCAACATTATCCCAGGGATGCAAGGATTCTTCAATATCCACAAATCAATCAATGTAATACACCACATTAACAAATTGAAAGATAAAAACCATATGATTATCTCAATAGATACAGAGAAAGCCTTTGACAAAATTCAACACCCATTTATGATAAAAAAAAAACCCCTCCAGAAAGCAAGAATAGAAGGAACATATCTCAACATAATAAAAGCTATATATGACAAACCCACAGCAAACATTATCCTCAATGGTGAAAAATTGAAAGCATTTCCCCTAAAGTCAAGAACAAGGCAAGGGTGCCCACTCTCACCACTAATGTTCAACATAGTTTTGGAAGTTTGGGCCACAGCAATCAAAGCAGAAAAAGAAATAACAGGAATCCAGATTGGAAAGGAAGAAGTAAAACTCACTGTTTGCAGATGACATGACCCTCTGCATAGAAAACCCTAAAGACACCACCAGAAAATCACTGGAGCTAATCAGTGAATACAGTAAAGTGGCAGGGTATAAAATTAACACACAGAAATCCCTTGCATTCCAATACACTGAGAAAACAGAAAGAGAAATTAAGGAAACAATTCCATTCACCATTGCAATGAAAAAATAGAATACTTAGAAGTATATCTACCTAGGGAAACAAAAGACATATATATAGAAAACTATAAAACACTGGTGAAAGAAATCAAAGAGGGCACAAATAGATGGAGAAATATACCGTGTTTGTGGATCGGAAGAATCAACACAGTGAAAATGAGTATACTACCCAAAGCAACCTATAGATTCAATGCAATCCCTATCAAGCTACCAACGATATTTTTCACAGAACTAAAACAAATAATTTCACAATTTGTATGGAAATACAAAAAACCTCGAATATCCAAAGCTATCTTGAGAAAGAAGAACGGAACTGGAGGAATCAACCTGCCTGACTTCAGACTCTACTACAAAGCCACAGTCATCAAGACAGTATGGTACTGGCACAAAGACAGAAATATAGATCAATGAAACAGAATAGAAAGCCCAGAGATAAATCCACGCACCTATGGACACCTTATCTTTGACAAAGGAGGCAAGGATATACAATGGAGAAAAGACAATCTCTTTAACAAATGGTGCTGGGAAAACTGGTCAACCACTTGTAAAAGAATGAAACTAGAACACTTTCTAACACCATACACAAAAATAAACTCAAAATGGATTAAAGATCTAAATGTAAGACCAGAAACTATAAAACTCCTAGAGGAAAATATAGGAAGAACACTCTCCGACATAAATCACAGCAGGATCCTCTATGACCCACTTCCCAGAATATTGGAAATAAAAGCAAAAATAAACAAATGGGACCTAATGAAATTTAAAAGCTTTTGCACAACAAAGGAAACTATAAGCAAGGTGAAAAGACAGCCTTCAGAATGGGAGAAAATAATAGCAAATGAAGCAACTGACAAAGAATCAACATCAAAAATATACAAGCAACTCCTGCAGCTCAATTCCAGAAAAATAAATGACCCAATCAAAACATGGGCCAAGGAACTAAACAGACATTTCTCCAAAGAAGACATACAGATGGCTAACAAACACATGAAAAGGTGCTCAACATCACTCATTATCAGAGAAATGCAAATCAAAACCACAATGAGGTACCATTTCATGCCAGTCAGAATGGCTGCTATCCAAAAGTCTATAAGCAATAAATGCTGGAGAGGGTGTGGAGAAAAGGGAACCCTCTTATACTGTTGGTGGGAATGCAAACTAGTACAGCCACTATGGAGAACAGTGTGGAGATTCCTTAAAAACTGGAAATAGAACTGCCATATGACCCAGCAATCCCACTGCTGGGCATACACACTGAGGAAACCGAAATGAAAGAGACATGTGTACCACAATGTTCATCGCAGCACTATTAATAATAGCCAGGACATGGAATTAACCTAGATCCTCTGGAGCCATTAAAAAGAAGACATCTGAATCAGCCCTAATGAGGTGGATGACACTGAGTGAAGTAAACCAGAAAGTATACTAACCAATACAGTATACTAACACATATATATGGAATTTAGAAAGATGGTAACGATAACCCTGTATGCGAGACAGCAAAAGAGACACAGTCTTTTGGACTCTGTGGGAGAGGGCGAGGGTGGGATGATTTGGGAGAATGGCATTGAAACATGTATATTATCAAATGTGAAATGAATCACCAGTCCAGGTTCGATGCATGATACAGGGTGTTCAGGGCTGGTGCACTGGGATGACCCAGAGGGATGGGATGGGAAGGGAGTTGGGAAGGGGGTTAAGGATGGGGGACACATCTACACTCGTGGCAGATTCATGTCCATGTATGGCAAAACCAATACAATACTGTAAAGTAATTAGCCTCCAATTAAAATAAATAAATTTATATATTTTTTAAAAAGTATAATCTATAAGGGTCTTGCAACACAGGACCAGAGACGTTCTTTTGTCCAGGTCTACATGAAAGGAGTGAGTATACTCATATGTATAAACACAAAGAAAGAAAAACAAACAGTAGATCCACTTGTATACCTGCAGTTGATGTAAACTGTAAACTCATAAATTATTTATTCATCATCTACTAGGTACAAAACAATGAAGCATTAAAAGATATTTAAAATAATTCTGTTCTGTAAAAGCTCAAATAATGATAACATGTCTAAATGACATAAGAGACCATTTAAAAGGGGATCCCAGTGGCAAATCTGGGACAATTGAACATGAAAATAAATTATGTTAGCGCTCAGTTGCTCAGTTGTGTCTGACTCTTTGCCACCCCATGGGCTGTAGCCCACCGGTTCCTCAGTCCATGGAATTTTCCAGGCAAGAATACTGGAGTTGGGTTATCATTTCCTCCTCCAGAGGATCTTCCTAACCCAGGGATAGAACTTGAGTCTTCTCCATTGGCAGGCAGATTCTTTACCACTGTGCCACCTGGGAAACCCTGATACTGATTACAAACCATAGAATAAAATGAGAATCATAAATAACTACTTAAATAACTGAGGGAGGGGGGTGAAAGTTGTTTCATACAGTAGAAAGCCAACTAACAAACGTAGAAGGATATATATAATTAGAAAATCACCATTTCACCCACTATATTAGTAATTTTCCCAGGCAAAAATTACCAATGGATGCTGAAACTTGTAGGAGAAAGTTTGACAAGAAACATTAATAGGATACTAACATAGTCTCATAGTATCTCCTCATAAAATACTTATGAATGAAAATAGGAAAAATAGTAACCTACAAAAACCTGACACCATTTTCACCAAGTGATCAATGTTAACATCATCAGTGATGGCAAATTGATACCATGTGCCTCCTGATGTCATACACGGAGAAGGATACATCATTTTTGTTGTATTCCTGCCCAAAGTGCACAACCTAAATTTAATCATAAGATCAGACAAAACAAAACTGAAAAAAATTCTACAAAATAAATGGCCTGCACTCTTCACAAAATGTCAAGGTCATAAAAAACAAAAGAACCATTACAGATTAAAGGAGAATGGAGAAACTTAACAAATAAATGCAATATGTGATCGTGGGTTGGATTCTGAACAAGACTTTCTTGTCTTTGAACATACAGAACATTAATAAAATAACTGAAAAATCTGAATAAGATCTGTGAATTAGAAATTATTACTGTGTTAATTTTCTAATTTTGATGCTTGTACTGGAAAGTAAAGTGAGAGTCGCTCAGTCCTGTCCAACTCTTTGAGACCCCATGGACTATACAGTCCATGGAATTCTCCAGGCCAGAATACTGGAGTGGGTGGCCTTTCCTTTCTCCAGGGGATCTTCCCAACCCAGCAATCAAACCCAGGTCTCCCACATTGTGGGCAGATTCTCTACCAGCTGAGCCACAAGGGAAGCCAGAGAATACTGGAGTCGGCAGCCTATCCCTTCTTCAGCAGATCTTCCCAACCTAGGAATCAAACTGGGGTCTCCTGCATTGCAGGCGGATTCTTACCAACTGAGCTATCAGGGAGGCCTGCTTGTACTGTAAATATGCAAGTAAATGGCCTTGTTTTTAGGAAATACACAGGGCAGAATTTAAAGATAAAGAAGCATGATGTCTGCAACTACAACCAGGAAAAAATGACAACATGCAATCTTAGAATGATGAAATAAACATGATAAAATGTTAAGATCTCGAAAATAACAGGTAAAGATACACAGCAAATCCATGTACTATTTTTGCAACTTTTCTGTAAGTCTAAAATTATTTCAAAGTAAAACATTAAAAATTAAACAAATTAGGAAAAAATGAGAAATATCATGCAGCTTCTCCCCTAAAATAGTTTATAGTTTACTAGATAAGACATACATAGCATATAATAGTCTCATCTGAAACTGTCAATGCCAACCACCCTGTCTGTAGAACAGTCTTAATTTAACCTGATATTCAAGTCCTCTTCTATGCTTAATTTTCAATAAACTTTTCTATTTCTCCTATGATACTGTTCACTTTCTAACTTCAATTACAAGTATGTGTTCAAAGCTATTTCTCGGTCCTAGTAGCCTATAAGACTGAAAGGACAGCATCTAAGTTTTAGTTATGGAGCAAGTTTTACTTAGGCAATAATAGGGATTCCATATTGTTGATAACAATAATAGTAGTAGTAGTAGTAACAGTAATAATAAAAATAGCAGGCATTAACTGAGTGCCTACCACATACCAGGTACTGTTTTTAACACTTTACAAGATCACAATAATCTTAAGGAAAGTACTATTGCTATTCCCATTTTGTAAATAAGGCAATAGAGATTTGCGATTAACAAATTCATCCAAGAATAAACATACAAAAACAGATATAACAAACTCCAAAGCTCATAATCATCCACCATAACATGCTGCTAGCTTGTTTCCATGGCTGTGTTTATCCACTGAACTTAGTTCTTCCAGAGCACAAAAAAACGTAAATCCATACCTTACCCCAGAAACCAGAAAAAAAAATCCAAAAGTGAATATCAGATTGCAAATTACAGAAACCAGAATAGACTGCTTCCAGGTCTTTTGATAGATGTTTATTTTCTAAGGTCTGAAGCAGAACATCTAACAAATAAAATACTGTTAATTACATTAAATATGAAACATTAGTATTTTTTAAATAAAAAGAAAAAAAACCAAGCTGGAAAATATTTAGTTTGTAAACTATAAAACTTTAAAATCTATAATTTCAAAGGAGCTTATTTAATACTGGGCTATCTTAGCCAGCTGCTAGAACAAATATCTTTGACTGGATAGCTTACAAACTGCAGAAATTTATTTCTCACAGTTCGAGGACAGAGGTCCCACAACAGGTTGCCAGAATAGTTAGGTTCTGGTCAGAGCCCCCTTCTGGGTTGCAGACTAACAGTTTCACTGTACACTCATATGGTAAAAGGGGCAAGGGAGCTTTCTTGAACTTCTATAATAAGGGAACTATTAATAATTCCATTCATGAGGACTCTGCCTTCATGACCTACTCACCTCTCAAAGCCCTCACCTCTCAACACCATCACGCTGGCATTAGGTTTTCAACATATAAATTTGGGAGGGATACAAACATCCAGTCTACAGCAACTGCATATTAAAACAACATGGAGATGTTGAAAGTTAAAAGAACAAGGATATAAATAAAAATTTACCATAAAGGAAGTATCTATTATAAATAGTCAGTGTTTAATTCTTAACACTCAATCTTAGTGAGGTTATGGTAAAATTAGTACACTCAAACATTACTGGTAACACTTTAAATTGAAAAAAATTAGAATATAACTTAGCAACATATTGCAAATTTGGAAAACCCAGCAGTGGCCACAGGACTGGAAAAGGTCAGTTTCCATTCCAATCCCAAAGAAGGGCAATGCCAAAGAATGTTCAAACTACTGCACAATTGTGCTCATTTCATATGCTAGCAAGGTACTGCTCAAAATCCTTCAAGCTAGGCTTCAACACTATGTAAACCAAGAACTTCCAGATATACAAGCTGGTTTTTGAAGAGGCAAAGGAAACAGGGAGTAATTGCCAACATTCACTGAATCATGAAGAAACCATAAGCATTCCAGAAAAACATCTACTTTTCCTTCATTGACTCTGTTAAAGACTTTGACTGTACAGATCACAACAAACTGAGGAAAATTCTCAAAGAGATGGGAGTACCAGAGTACCTTACTTGTCTCCTGAGAAACCTATATGTGGATCAAGAAGCAACAGTTAGAACCAGACACAGAACACCAAAATGGTTCAAAATTGGGAAAGGAGTATGACAAGGTTGTATATTGCCACCCTGCTTATTT
The DNA here is from genome assembly GCF_019320065.1 of Cervus canadensis. NCBI lineage: Eukaryota > Metazoa > Chordata > Mammalia > Artiodactyla > Cervidae > Cervus > Cervus canadensis. The sequence continues at coordinate 4,113,376 of NC_057414.1, read as the reverse complement.
AACTTACATGTGAAATGCCAGGCTGGATGAATCACAGGCTGGAATCAAGATTGCCGAGAGAAATATCAATAACCTAAGATATGTAGATGATACCGCCTTAATGACAGAAAGTGAAGAGGAACTCAAGAGTCTCTTGATGAAGGTGAAAAGGAGAGTGAAATTTATTAAAAATTTAGTTTTGTAAAACTTTAGTAACATGGGGAGATACTCATGATACAATATGATCTAAATTATAAAATGAAGCAAAATTTACCAATTCTGGATTATCCATATAGCTCCCAAAATATTTGTGTGCTAACTCAGATTTAATCTCATGTCACTGGGTTTGGGTGCAAATGGGACAAAACTGTCAAAATACTATGGCCTATATATATATATATATAAACTCTATTGAAAAATCCAGTTATTAATTTCTTCACACGATGCTTAAGAGCACAGATTTTAGAGTGAAACATACCTAGTTTGTATTTTGTAACCAGTACAGATTCAAGTTTTCTTTATAAAAGAAAAATTAATCAATACAAATTAATTTAGGAAAAAAGATATATGCAATTAACAGAGAAAGGGAAATGAAGAAACCTACTCATAAATTTATAATTCTTCATCTATAGATAAGTATCATCAATATTTTGTACTCACCCAGAGTACCTTCTGCTTCCCTAGTAGCTCAGACAGTAAAGCATCCACCTGCAATGTGGGAGACCTGGGTTTGATCCCTGGGTCGGGAAGATCCCCTAGAAAAGGAAATGGCAACCCACTCCAGTATCCTTGCCTGGAAAATTCCATGGACAGAAGAGCCTGGCAATCCATAGGGTCGCAAAGAGTTGGACACAATGTTTAAGCATATACAAAGCTGATACTTTTTTAATAGAATTTTCTTTTTATTTAACTGCTGTTGTACTTCTCATTTGTCTTCTTTTCTATAGGACTACTCATGACCCAACACATTTTTAACTGAAACTTTGATTGACACAATTGCATTTAAGAAATAATATGGAGATGTTTTGTGTATTACACCATTTCCCCCAACGGTAGGTAAAAATCAATAGGGCAATACCACATATGGTACAATGTCAAAACCAGGACATGGACAATAATACCACCAACTGATTTTATTCATATTTCCCCAGTTTTACTGAAACTCACCTGTGTGTGTTCATGTTCATGCATGCATATTTAATTCTATATAATTTTGTCACACGTGCAGGTTTCTGCATCAACCACCAGAGTCAAGATACTGAATCACCACAAGGATCTCTCATACCCTTCCTTTTACAATCTCTCACCTCACTCCATCCCCACCTCCATCCCTAACTCCTAGAACCACTCATCTGTCCATTTCTAAAATTTTGCCATCCCAAATATATTATGTAAATGAAATCATACAGTATGTAACCTTTTGATATTGGCTTTTTTTTCACCCAACATAATTCCCTGGAGATCCAAGCTACTGAATCTCCTAGCTATTGTGTTGTGTTTATCAGTAGTTCGTTCTTTTCGTTGCTGAGTAGTAGTCCATGGTATGAATATATCACAGACTGTATAATCTACTGAAGGATATCTTGGTTGATTCCAGATTTGGACTATTATAAATAAAGCTGCTACAAACATTTACATGTAGGATTTTGGGTGAATATATGGCAATTTCAAATTTAATTTTATAAGAAACTATCAGATGCTCTCCCAGAGTGGCTGTGCCATTTTACATTTCCACCAACAATGTATGAGTCATCCAAATCTAGTCTTGACTTCTGCATCTGCTTCATGTTTACCATATGAACTTAGGCAAGTTACTTTATTACTTAAAGTCTTTGTTTCCTCAGTTAACACAGAGATGATAATTTTATGGAGCTGATGCTGGGATTAAAGGAAACAACATGCATAAAAAACAGTCAGCTAGTATTAACAGAGTACAAAGTAATTGTTAAAAAGACAGACTGCATATTAGAAAACTTTGTTTTATAAATACTTAAAGCAAAAAAGAAACTGCCTGGAAACAAGAAGTAAGAACTGGATATTAGAAGGAAGGAGAACAGGAACTACAGGTTAATGCCTGCCTTTCTTTTCTTTATTTTTTTACTCATGGAAGTGAAAGTGAAAGTCTCTCAGTCATGTCCAACTCTTTGCGACCTCATGGACTATACAGTCCATGGAATTCTCCAGGTCAGAATACTGGAGTGCATAGCCTTTCCCTTCTCCAGGGGGTCTTCCCAGTCCAAGGATCGAACCCAGGTCTCCCACATTGCAGGCAGGTTCTTTACCAGCTGAGTCACAGGGGAAGCCCTTACTCATGGAAAGGCATTTTATTTTAAATATACCAGCATGTACATGTCAATTCCAAACTCACAATCTATCCCTCCTCCCAATCTTTCCAGCCAGTAAGCACAAGTTTATCCTCTAAGTCTGTGAGTCTCTTTCTGTTTTGTAAATAAGTTCATTTATATCATTTTTTCATAATAAAACAATAAGCACATGGCAAAAGCATTTTATCTTACTAGGTACAATGCAAAGGCTCTGAATTTACGGACTTGAATTCCACCTCTTCCTCTTACTGCTCAACTTGGGAAAGTTAATTATTCTCTTTGTTCTTTAAGATTCTCATCTGTAAAACTGTGATATTATTTACTTTATCACACTGTTGTGAAAAAACTTTTGATACATATAATGCATTTAGAATCATGTTCACCACAGAAATAATTGCTAGTCATTATTATTTCTAAAAGTCTGCTTTTTCTCCCTTCTATTGTCAGCCGTGTGGCCTTGGGCAAATCATGTAACAGTTGCTGGATCTCAGTTTCCTCATCTGTACAAAAAGAATAGAACTTTATAGAACTGTGATAAAGGTCAAACAAGGTAACATATTTAAGATGATTGGCACATAGCAAACATGAGATAAATGTTCATTCCCTCCAACTATATTGTTAAGACATTTTTGTTACTTCTCCCATGAGACAGGCTGTTGTCTGTCATTTTCCTAAGAATATGCTCCTGAGCAGCTGTTTAATATGCTGCATAAAGTTTCTAATGCAGAAGCTTTACATCAAACTAGTTTACTTTAGTCTGATGGACAGGGAAGCCTGGCATGCTGCACTCCATGGGGTTGCAAAGAGTCGGACACAGCTGAGCGACTGAACTGAACTGATAGTTTACTAGCTCAGAAGTATCTTTATGCTCAATTCTATTGATTTTTTTTGAAAACAGAGTTCTAAAAACATCAGTCTCTCAATGAGGACCAACTTTTTATAAAGATGATTCTTTAAGAGTGAAAGAAACAAGTAAACACAAACACAATCTCATCCCATATACTCATCTCTAAAAACATCCTAGGAGACAAACTTGGACTCTCTGTGTGTGGATATAAAAGCACAGCAGGTAGAATGGGGATTCCTGGAAGAATCTACAGACACTGGTGTTACAAAGTCTATGAAACGTGAGCCTAGGTAACCCTATGAAGTGGATAATTTGGTTCAGTAAACTCAAAGCTAATAAGATCTCAAGTAGATACCAATGAGAAGCACAGTGACATCCTGACATCCATTTAACTCAAGAGCTTTCATTCAGGGACATTTTGGTACTGGAACATTTTGACCCCTCCTAAAAGCAAATAATTAAGCTTTTAGCTTTTATGATTACTGTGTACTATGTGTTAAGAGAGGTACATCATCCCTAAGTCTCAACTCTTTGAGACAAGGTCAAGGATGGGGGTGGGGGACAAAAGGTGGGGTCAGAAATTGATTAACATTCAGACTGGTTTAAAGATGGAGATGGAATAAATTACCCAGTCAGATAGTTTAAAGATGAAATAAATCTCAGAAATGAGAAGAGATTCAGGGATGCAATGAGGGACAAACAGACAGATGAGAACACTATCCAGTAAATAAGTCACAAATGAAAGGAAATCATGTTTACTCTGGGCATGTCAGAAAGGGCTACTTGTCATTTTAAGCAGAGTCTATGCATTCACTTGTGTCTTGAATAGCACGTTTGCATCTCAAAATGTACCAGTTCTCCTTTAATCTGCAATAGGCATTTATAATCCTTTTAAACTATATGTGTGTTTGTGTATACATATAAATATATATGTGTGTATATATATATGACTGCTTAGTAATGGGACTTTTCCCATCTTCCATTTAAGTGGTAAAACGAAAGTCTCCCTAACTAGCAGTCAGAAAGAAACACTGAGACAGAATACAATCAGTGCAATGGGGCTTTTTTTAAAAAAAGAGGAAAGTTTACACCTGGTTGGAAGAGGATCAGAACAGGTATCATGGAGCAAGCAGCAATAATGAATTCTGCCCTTGTCGCTGTCATTAAGTAGCTCTCTAATCACTCAACTCGAATTGTTCTCATATGATCATCAATAGATTTGAACTTTAATTCCAATGAACATTTTGTAGGTTCTACTTATTAAAATTTTTGTATCATTTGATACTATTAATAATCACTCTTTCATTCTTGCCATTTCCCCCCTCAGCTTTCATGATACAGTCCCCCTCCCTTTTCCCTCCTCCTACCACACTAATCTATAAAGCCAGTTAAACATCTCTCCTGAGCACCTATGTATCTTACTAATATTAAAATTTTTGCTGGATAATGTATAGGCATCACAAGCTCAAGTGCAAAGCTAAACTCACCACTTTCTTCCCTTATCTTGCCTCACTTCTTCACCTCATCCAGTCTACTCCAAGCCTGTCTTCCCTATCTTTGTAAATGTAAATCTGCACTATCACCCAAAGTTTGACCCTCCATTTTCACAACCAATGCTTTATAATAGGCACTAAGTCTTCTCCAGAATACCTCCTGTGTGTTTGTTTCTTTTTTCTTCATTGTTTTATCTTTTTGCTGTACTGCATGCATCATGCAAGATCTTAGTTTCCCCCACCAGGAATTCCACCTGCACTCCCTGCAGTGGAAGCTGGGAGTCTTAATCAGCGGACCACCAGGAAAGTCCCTCCTACTCATTTCTTAAATCTCTTAAACCTCCTACTCATTTCTTAAATCAAAATGGATTTTGTTAAGGGTCTCATTATCTTCCAATTGATCACTGCAATAATCTCCAAAGTAACCTCTTTGACTCTAGTCTCAGGCAATGAACTGGTCATTTATTCATTTAGTCAATAAATATTTATTAAATTCTTATTATATGTTAAACTCAAAATATACAATTGTGAGCAAGGCAGGCATGGTTCCTACTGTTCTGGAGTTTACAGTTTTCAGAGAGATGTGAATTGTTAATAGCACAGAGTCGGTATATGCTATGATTCATTCACATAAAAAATATTAAGCATTCAACAGTATGTGAAGGCACTCTTCTAGTTTCTGAGAATATTACTAAGTGAACAACAGACAAGGATTCTGCTCTCAGAAAAAAAAAATTTAATTTTAAAAACAGGATAATTTCAAAAAATGGTAGGTTCTATTAAAATATAATAATCAGAGATACAAAGAAGAATGGTTTGCCTTGGAAAAGAACAGAGATCATTCTGTCATTTTTGAGACTGCATCCAAGTACTGCATTTCGGACTCTTCTGTTGACTATGAGGGCTACTCCATTTCTTCTAAGGGATTCTTGCCCACAGTAGTAGATATAATGGTCATGTGAATTAAATTCACCCATTCCAGTCCACTTTAGTTCACTGATTCCTAAAACGTCAATGTTCACTCTTGCCATCTCCTGTTTGACCACTTCCAATTTTCCTTGATGCATGGACCTAACATTCCAGGTTCCTATGCAATATTGTTCTTTACAGCATCAGACTTTACTTCCATCACCAGTCACATCCACAACAGGGCATTGCTTTAGCTTTGGCTTCATCTCTTCATTCTGTCTGGAGTTATTTCTCCACTCTTCTCCAGTAGCATATGGGGCAACTACCGACCTGGGGAGTTCATCTTTCAGTGTCCTAACTTTTTGCTTTTTCATACTGTTCATGGGGTTCTCAAGGCAAGAATACTGAAGTACTTTGCCATTCCCTTCTCCAGTGGGCCACGTTTTGTCAGAACTCTCCACCATGACCTGCCCGTCCTGGGTGGCCCTACACAGCATGGCTCTTAGTTTCATTGATTTAGACAAGGCTGTGGTCCATGTGGTCAGTTTGGTTAGTATTCTGTGATTGTGGTTTTCATTCTGTCTGCCCTCTGATGGATGAGGATAAGAGGCTTATGAGAGCCTCCTAATGGGAGAGACTGACTGTGGGGGAAACTAAGTCTTATTCTGATGGGCCAGGCCATGTTCAGTAAATCTTTAATTCAATTTTCTGCTGATGGGTGGGGCTGTGTTCCTTCCCTGTTGTTTGACCTGAGACCAAACTATGTGAAAGTTGCTCAGTCATGTCCAACTCTTTGTGATCCCATGGACTACAGTCCATGGGAATCTCCAGGCCAGAATACTAGAGTGGGTGACCTTTCCCTTCTCCAGGGTATCTTCCCAACCCAGGGATTGAACCGAGGTCTCCCACATTGCAGGCGGATTCTTACCAGCTGAGCCACAAGGGAAGCCCAAGAATACTGGAGTAGGTAGTCTATCCCTTCTCCAGCAGATCTTCCTGACTCAAGAATAGAACCAGGGTCTCCTACACTGCAGATGGATTCTTTACCAATTGAGCTATCAGGAAAGCCCCAACTCATAAGAGACCAAACTGTGGTGGAGGTAATGAAGATAACGGTGACCTCCTTCAAAAGGTCCCACGCAGGCACTGCTGAACTCAGTGCCCCCGACCCTGCAGCAGGCCACCGCCAATCCACGCCTCCTCTGGAGACTCCTGGTCACTCACAGCAAAGTCTAGTTCAGTCTCTTGTGGGGTCACTGCTCCTTTCTCCTGGGTCCTGGTGTGCACAAGATTTTGTTTGTGCCCTCCAAGAGTCTGTTTCCCCAGTCCTATGGAAGGTTTATAAAACCCCACTGGCTTCCAAAGTCAAATTCCCTGGGAGTTCTCAGTACCTTTGCCAGATTCCCAGGTTGGAAATCTGTTGTGAGTCCTAGAACTTTCTTAACAGTGTGAGAATTTATTCAGTATTATTGTTCTGCAGTTTGTGGGTTGTGTGCTTAGAGGCTCTATGGCAGGGTTAATGGTGGCCTCCTCCAAGAGGCTTATGCCACATGCTGTGAGACCCAGGTCTGCTGCACACAGAACCCCTGCCTCTATGGCAGGCCACTGCTGACCCATTCCTCTGCAGGAGACACTCAAATACCCTAAGACAGTTCTGGCTTAGTCTCTCTCGGGTCCCTCGGTCCTGGTGCACACAAGGTTTTATTTGAGTCCTCCGAGTGTCTCTGACGGGTATGAGGTCTTGATTCTAAACATGATTTCACCCCACCTACCACCATGCTGGGGCTTCTCCTTTGCCCTTGGATATGCGGTATCTTTTTTGGTGGAATTCAACATTCTCCTGTCGATGGTTGTTCAGCAGCAGCAAGTTGTAATTTTGGAGTTCTCACAGAAGATGAGCACACATCATTCTCCTCCACCATCTCAAAAACTACAAAATGATCTCTGTTTGTTCCCAAGGCAAACCATTCAATATCACAGTATCCAAGCCTATGCCCCAACTAGTAATGCTGAAGAAGCTGAAGTTGAAAGGTTCTATGAAGACCTACAAGACCTTCTAGAACAAAACCCAAAAAAAGATGTCCTTTTCATCATAGGGGACTGGAATGCAAAAGTAGGAAGTAAAGAGTTATCTGGAGTAACAAGCAAGTTTGGCCTTGGAGTACAAAATCAGTTCAGTTCAGTTGCTCATTCATGTCCAACTCTTTGTGACCCCATGGACTGCAGCATGCCAGGCTGCCTTGTCCATCAGCAATTCCCAGAGTTTACTCAAACTCACATCCATCGCATTGGTGATGCCATCCAACCATCTCATCCCCTGTCGTCCCCTTCTCCTCCCACCTTTAATCTTTCCGAGCATCACGGTTTTCTCAAATGAGTCAGTCATTCACATCAGGTGGCCAAAATATTGAAGTTTCAGCTTCAGCATCAGTCCTTCCAATGAATATTCAGGACTGACTTCCTTCAGGATGGACTGGTTGGATCTCCTTGCAGTCCAAGGGACTCTCAAGAGTCTTCTCCAACACCACAGTCCAAAAGCATCAATTTTTCAACACTCAGCTTTCTTTGTACTCCAACTCTCACATCCATACATTAATACTGGAAAAACCACAGCTTTGACTAGATGGACCCTTGTTCATGAAATACTGCCTCTGCTTTTTAATATGCTGTCGAGGTTAGTCATAATCTTTCTTCCAAGGAGCAAGTGACTTTTAATTTCACAACTGCAGTCACCATCTACAGTGATTTTGGAGCCCCCCAAAAAGTCTCTGTTTCGAATGTTTCCCCATCAATTTCCCATGAAGTGATGGGACCAGATACCATGATCTTAGATGTCTGAATCTTGAGTTTTAAGCCAACTTTTTCACTTTCCTCTTTCACTTTCATCAAGAAGCTCTTTAGTTTTTTTCACTTTCTGCCATAAGGGTGGAATCATCTGCTTATTTGAGTTTATTGATATTTCTCCCAGCAATTTTGATTCCAGCTTGTGCTTCACCCAGCCCAGCATTTCACATTTTGTACTCTGCATATAAGTTAAATAAGTAGGGTGACAATATACAGCCTTGATGTATTCCTTTCCTGATTTGGAACCAGTCTGCTGTTCCATGTCTAGTTCTAATCTTTGCTTCTTGACCTGCATATACATTTCTTAGGAGGCAGTTCAGGTGGTCTGGTAGTCCTGTCTCTTTAAGAATTTTCCACAGTTTGTTGTGATCCACACAGTCAAAGGCTTTAGCATAGTCAATGAAGCAAAAGTATATGTTTTTCTGGAACTCTCTTGCTTTTTCGATGATCCAGCGGATGTTGTCAATTTGATCTCTGGTTCCTTTGCCTTTTCCAAATCCAGCTTGAACATCTGGAAGGTAACAGTTCACTTTTTGTTGAAGCCTGGCTTGGAGAATTTTGACCATTACTTTGCTAGCATGTGAGATGAACGCAATTGTGCAGTAGTTTGAGCATTCTTTGGCATTGCCTTTCCTTGGGATTGGAATGAAAACTGACCGTTTCCAGTCCTGTGGCCACTGCTGAGTTTTTCAGATTTTCTGGTATATTGAGTGCAGCATTTTAATAACATAATCTTTTAGGATTTGAAATAGCTCAACTGGAATTCCATCATCTCCACTAGCTTTGTTCGTAGTGATGCTTCCTAAGGCTCACTTGACTTTGCATTCCAGGATGTCTGGCTCTAGGTGAGTGATCACATCGTTGTGATTATCTGGGTCATTAAGATCTTTTTTGTATAGTTCTTCTGTGTATTCTTGGCACCTCTTCTCAATATCTTCTGCTTCTGTTAGGTCCATGAAATTTCTGTCCTCTATTGTGCTCATCTTTGCATGAAATGTTCCCTTGGTATCTCTAGTTTTCTTGAAGAGATCTCTAGTCTTTCCCATTCTATTGTTTTCCTCTATTTCTTTGCATTGATTGCTCAGGAAGGCTTTCTTACCTCTCCTTGCTATTCTTTGGAACTCTGCATTCAAATGGGTACATCTTTCCTTTTCTCCTTTGCCTTTACCTTCTCTTCTTTTCTCTATTTGTAAGGCCTCTTCAAACAACCATTTTGCCTTTTTGCATGCAGGTATAAGCTAAATCAAGTTCCTTACAATTATACAGTGGAAGTGACTAACAGATTCAAGGAATTAGATCTGATAGACAGAGTGCCTGAAGAACTATGGTCGGAGGTTCGTGACATTGTACAGGAGACAGTGATCAAGACCATCCCCTAGAAGAAAAAATGCAAAAAGGCAAAACGGTTGTCTGAGGAGGCCTTACAAATAGTTGAGAAACAAAGAGAAGCGAAAGGCAAAGGCAAAAAGGAAAGATATACCCATTTGAAAGCAGAGTTTCAAAGAATAGCAAGGAGAGATAAGAAAGCTTCCTCCGTGATCAATGCAAAGAAAGAGAGGAAAACAATAAAATGGGAAAGACTAGAGATCTCTTCAATAAAATTAGAGAACAACTCCAAAGATGGCAGAGGAACAGGACAAGGAGATCACTTTCTCCCCCACAAATTCATAAAAGATCATTTGAATGCTGAGTAACTTCCACAAAGCAATTTCTGAATGCTGGTGGAGGACACCAGGAACCCAGAAAGGCAGCCCATTCTCTTTGAAAGGAAGTAGGACAAAATATCGGAGAAGGCAATGGCACCCCACTCCAGTACTCTTGCCTGGAAAATTCCATGGACCAAGGAGCATGGTATGCTGCGGTCCATGGGGTCGCTAAGAGTCGGACATGCCTGAGCAACTTCACTTTCACTTTTCCCTTTCATGCATTGGAGAAGGAAATGGCAACCCACTCCAGTGTTCTTGCCTGGAGAATCCCAGGGACAGGGGAGCCTGGTGGACTGCTGTCTATGGGGTCACACAGAGTCAGACACGACTGAAGTGACTTAGCAGCGGCGGCAGCAGCAGCAGAACAAAATATAAAAGACAAAAAGAGAGACAAAAGAGTTAGGGACAGAGACCCATCCCAGGGAGAGTGTCTTAAGGAGAAGTTTCCAAATGCTAGGACACCCTCTCACCAGCGGGTCTGTGGGGAGTTTTGGAATCTCAGTGGCAACATAACCAGGAGGGGGGAAAAAACCCCAACAGAATACGTGCCTTAACCACAACTTCCAGCAGAGAAATAGCTCAAACGCTTGCATCTGCCACCAGCAAGTGGGGGAGGCACGGGTTGCATGCTTAGGGTAAAGGCCCAGCCTGAATGCCCTGAGGACAATCTGAAGGAGCTAATGTGAGATAGCAACCCAATCTGTGGGATAGCCAGAGAGAGAGGAAAAAAAAGAGAGAGAGAGAGAGAGAGAACTTTTTCACAAAAACCTTTAACCTAAGGCACAGCTGGGCCTGCTCACAGAACAAAGGATTGAGCAATTACCAGAGGAGAGCTAGCCAGCTGCAGACCTGCCCTTCTCTGCATCCCACCGGAGGCAGAGGGGCAGGCAGGCGGCAGCCAGAGCTGGAAGGAAAGGAGCAATCTTGGCCCCAGAGATGGCATCCTCCACCAAACTGTGAGCAGCCTCCCAGTTGCTAACCAAGTCTTCCTGGGATCCTGGACAGTTGACATCTTCCAGGAAGGTAGCAGCCTGAGATCAGCTCCCCAAGGGACACACATGGCACACCTGAGACGGTGCTCTCACGGTGCACCCAGGAAACCGAGTGCTGGGACCGGGGAGGTAATTAAGACGCACAGACCACCTGGGAGAGTGCACTCGCCAAGCACCTGGTCGCCCGAGCTCCTTGGACCTGGGAAGGGCACAAAACGCAGGCCCGACCAAGTCTGTGCCTTTGTGGAGTACCCGAGAAACTGAACCTGAGCGGCTTAGACCTGGCAAGTGCATGCGACCCCGGGCATGCTTTGGACAGTTCCCCTGTAGAGCAACCTGGAGCCTGAGCAGTGCAGACCGGGAAAGCACACACACCATGAGCGGGGGCAAACCCAGTGTGGCCCAGATACTGCGAGTGCTCCCCCCACACACCAGTGATGTTTGTTTGCAGCGTTCCTCTCTCCCCGCAGCACAATGAACAAGTGAGCCTAATTAAGTGACCACCTTCACCCCCTTGTGTCAGGGTGGAAATTAGACCCTAAAGAGACTTGCAAACAGAAGCCAAAATAAATAAAGAGGAGGGAGCTGCTCTGGAAGTGACAGGTGCTACGGATTAAAACCCTGTAGTTAGCATTGACTAAGCACTGCAAGGGGCGTATAGACCTTGAGAAGAAGTATAAGCTGGAACAAGGAACTATCCAAAACTGAACTGACCCCACACTGCCCTCAATACCTCCAGAATAATTCTTAGATATATTTTTACTATTATCATTTTTCATATTTTTATTTTTAAGTTCTTTATTACTCCTTTAATTTTCATTTTTATAACCTATTACCTTGCAAAAAAAAGACCCTATTTTGAAAGCAAATTTCACACATATATTTTTTATAATTTTTGTGATTGATTTTGTTTTGTATTTTTAATATTGTATTTTTGAGAGTCTAACCTCTACTCTAGATTTTTAATCTTTGTTTTTTGGTATTTGCTATCAATTTTGTACCTTTAAGAATCTAATCTTCAGTACCCATTTTTACTTAGGGGTGTGATTACTGGCTTGAATGCTCTCTCCCCTTTTGATTCTCCCTTTTCTCCCTCAGGTCATCTCTATCTCCTCCCTCCCCCTTCTCTTCTCTACCTAACTCTGTGAATCTCTCTGGGTATTCTGGGCTGTGGAGAACACTTAGGGAACTGATTACTGGCTAGATAGGTCTCTCCCCTTTTGATTCCCCCTCTTCTCCTCCTGATCACCTCTATCTCCCTTCTCCCTCTTCTCTTCTCTATGTAATTCCATGAACCTCTCTGGGTGTTCCAGACTGTGGAGAGCACACAGGATTAATTACTGGCTAGACTGCGCTCTCCCCTTTTGATTTCCCCTCTTCTCCTGGTCACCTCTATCTCCCTCCTCCCTCCTCTTCTTCATGTAACTCTGTGAACCTCTCTGGGTGTCCCTCACTGTGGAGAATCTTTTCATCATTAACCTAGATGTTTTATCATCAGTGCTGTATGGATGGAGAAGTCTTGAGGCCACTGTAAGAATAAGACTGAAAGCCAGAGGCAGGAGGCTTAAGTCCAAAACTTGAGAACACCAGAAAACTCCTGACTCCAGGGAACATTAATCAACAAGAGCTCATCCAAAAGCCTCCATACTTACACTGAAACCAAGCTCCACCCAAGAGCCAACAACTTCCAGAGCAAGACATACCATGCCAATTCTCCAGCAACGCAGGAACATAGACCTGAACATTAAATTATAGGCTGCCCAAAGTCACACCAAACTCACAGCTACCTCAAAAGTCACTACTAGATACTTCATTGCACTCCAAAGAGAAGAGATCCAGCTCCACCCACCAGGGAGCCACTCGTCCAACTTCACTCACAGGGAGCAACCTCCACAATAAAAAGGAACCACAAACTTCTAGCATAGAGAAAGGCCACCCCAAACAGAGCAATCTAAACAAAATCAAAAGGCAGAGAAATATTCAGTAGGTAAAGGAACATGATAAATGCCCACCAAACCAAACAAAAGAGGAGGAGATAGGGAGTCTATCTGAAAAATAATTCAGAATAATGATAGTAAATATGATCCAAAATCTTGAAAGCAAAACGGAGTTACAGATAAATAGACTAGAGACAAGGATTGAGAAGATGCAAGAAATGTTTAACAAGGACCTAGAAGAAATAAAAAAGTGTCAATCAATAATGAATAATGCAATAACTGAGATCAAAAGCACTCTGGAGGGAACCAACAGTAGAATAACTGAGGCAGAAGACAGGATAAGTGAGGTGGAAGACAGAATGATGGAAATAATGAAGCAGAGAGGAAAAAAAAAAGAATTAGAAGAAATGAGGACAACCTCAGAGACCTCTTGGACAATGTTAGACACCCCAACATTCGAAACATAGGAGTCCCAGAAGAAGACAACAAAAAGAAAGGCCGTGAGAAAATACTTGAGGAGATAACAGTTGAAAACGTCCCTAAAATGGGGAAGGAAATAGCCACCCAAGTCCAAGAAACCCAGAGGGTCCCAAACTGGATAAACCCAAGGCAAAACACCCCAAGATACATATTAATCAAGTTAACGAAGGTCAAACCCAAACAGCAAATAATAAAAGCAGCAAGGGAAAAGCAACAAATAACACACAAGGGGATTCCCATAAGGATAAAGGCTGATCTTTCAATAGAAACTCTTCAGGCCAGAAGGGAGTAACAGGACATACTTAAAGTGATAAAAGAGAAAAACCTACAACCCAGATTACAATACACAGCAAGGATCTCATTCAAATATGGAGAAATCAAAAGCTTTATGGACAAGTAAAAGCTGAAAGAATTCAGCACGACCAAACCAGCTCTTCAACAAATGTTAAATGATCTTCTCTAGGCAGGAAACACAGAAAAGGTTTATAAACTCGAACCCAAAACAATAAAGCAAATGGTGATCATACATATCAATAATAACCCTAAATGTAAATGGGTTAAATGCTCTAACCAAAAGACAAAGACTGGTTGAAAGGATACAAAAACAAGACCCCTATATATGCTGTCTACAAGAGATCCAGGAGAAATATCAATAACCTCAGATATGCAGATGACACCACCCTTATGGCAGAAAGTGAAGAGGAACTAAAAAGCCTCTTGATGAAAGTGAAAGAGGACAGTGAAAAAGTTGGTTTAAAGCTCAATTTCAAAAAACCAAGATCATGGCATCTGGTCCCATCACTTCATGGGAAATAGATGGGAAACAGTGGAAACAGTGCCAGACTTTATTTTGGGGGGCTCAAAAATCACAGCAGATGGTGATTGTGGCTATGAAATTAAAAGATGCTTACTCCTTGGAAGGAAAGTTATGACCAACCTAGATAGCATATTAAAAGGCAGAGACATTACTTTGCCAACAAAGGTCCATCTAGTCAAGGCTATGGTTTTTACAGTGGTCATGTATGGATGTGAGAGTTGGACTGTGAAAAAAGCCTAGTGCCGAAAAATTGATGCTTTTGAACTGTGGTGTTGGAGAAGACTCTTGAGAGTCCCTTGGACTGCAAGGAGATCCAACCAGTCCATCCTAAAGGAGATCAGTCCTGAGTGTTCATTGGAAGGACTGAGGCTGAAGCTGAAACTCCAGTACTTTGGCCACCTCATGCAAAGAGTTGACTCATTGGAAAAGACCCTGATGCTGGGAGGGACTGGGGGCAGGAGGAGAAGGGGACAACAGAGGATGAGATGGCTGGATGGCATCACCGACTCGATGGACACGAGTTTGAGTAAACTCCGGGAATTCGTGATGGACAGGGAGGCCTGGCATGCTGCGATTCATGGGGTCGCAAAGAGTTGGACACAACTGAGCGACTGAACTGAACTGAACAAGAGACCCACCTCAAAACACATACAGACTGAAAATGAAGGGCTGGAAAAAGATATTTTACGCAAATGAAGACCAAAAGAAACCAGGGGAGCAATGCTCATATCAGATAAAATAGACTTTGAAATAAAGACCATGAAAAAAGACAAAGAAGGACACTACACAATGATCAAAGGATCAATCCAAGAAGAAGATATAACAATTATAAATATATATGCACCCAACATAGAAGCACTGGATTATGTAAGGCAAATGCTAACAAGTATGAAAGGGGAAATTAATAGTAACACAATAATAGTGGGAGACTTTAATACCCTACTCATACCTATGGATAGATCAACTAAACAGAAAATTAGCAAGGAAACACAAACTTTAAATGATGCAACAGACCAGTTAGACCTAATTGATATCTATAGGACATTTCGCCCCAAGACAATGAATTTCACCTTTTTCTCAAGTGCACATGGAACCTTCTCCAGGATAGATCACATCCTGGGCCATAAATCTAGCCTTGGTAAATTAAAAAAAATTTAAGTCATTTCAAGCATCTTTTCTGATCACAATGTGGTAAGATTAGATGTCAACTACAGGAAAAAAAAACTATTAAAAATACAAATATATGGAGGCTAAACAACACGCTTCTGATTAATTAACAAATCACAGAAGAAATCAAAAAAGAAATCAAAATATGCATAGAAATGAATGAAAATGAAAACATAACAATCCAAAACCTATGGGATTCAGTAAAAGCAGTGCAAAGTGGAAGGTTCATAGCAATACAAGCTTTCCTTAAGAAACAAGAGAAAAATCAAGTAAATAAGTTAACTTTACACCTAAAGCAATGAGAAAAAGAAGAAATGAAGAACTCCAGGGTTAGTAGAAGGAAAGAAATCTTAAAAATTAGGGCACAAATAAATGAAAAAGAAACAAAGGAGACTATAGCAAAAGTCAACAAAACTAAAAGCTGGTTCTTTGAGAGGATAAATAAAAGACAAACCATTATCCAGACTCATCAAGAAAAAAAGAGAGAAGAATCAAATCAACAAAATTAGAAATGAAAATGGAGAGACCACAACAGACAACACAGAAATACAAAGGATCATAAGAGACTACTACCAGCAACTATATGCCAATAAAACGGACAACTTGGAAGAAATGGACAAATTCTTAGAAAAGTATAACTTTCCAAAACTGAACCAGGAAGAAATATGAAATCTTAACAGACCCATCACAAGCATGGAAATCAAAACTGTAATCAGAAATCTTCCAGCAAGCAAAAGCCCAGGAACAGACAGCTTCACAGCTGAATTCTACCAAAAATTTAGAGAAGAGATAACACCTATCCTACTCAAATTCTTCCAGATAACTGAATAGGAAGGTAAACTTCCAAACTCATTCTATGAGGCCACCATCACCCTAATACCAAAACCAGACAAAGATGCCACAAAAAAAGAAAACTACAGGCCAATATCACTGATGAACATAGATGCAAAAATCCTCAACAAAATTCTAGCAAACAGAACCCAACAACATATTAAAAAGATCATGACCAAGTGGGCTTTATCCAAGGGATGCAAGGACTCTTCAAAATCCACAAATCAATCAATGTGATACACATTAACAAATTGAAAGATAAAAAAAGATTAAAAGATACTGAGATATGATTATCTCAATAGACGCAGAGAAAGTCTTTGACAAAATTCAACATTGATTTATGATTAAAAAAAAAAAAAGCCCAGAAAGCAGGCATAGAAGGAACATACCTCAATATAATAAAAGGCATGTATGATAAACCCACAACAAACACTATCCTCAATGGTGAAAAATTGAAAGCATTTCCCCTAAAGTCAGGAACAAGGCAAGGGTGCCTACTCTCACCACTACTATTCAACATAGTTTTGGAAGGTTTAGCCACAGCAATCAGAAAAGAAAAAGAAATAAAAGGAATCCAGATTGGAAAAGATGAAGTAAAACTTTTGAATATAGTTTTACTATATTCTATAGTATTATTACTATATTACATCTATAGTATCATTAATGGTATATAGTATATATACTATAGTATAGTATATATACTAATAGTATATATTACTATATTACATCTATAGTATCATTACTATAGATGAATATAGTAAAGTTGCAGGATATAAAATTAACACACAGAAATCCCTTGCATTCCTATACACTAATAAGGAGAAAACAGAAAGAGAAATTAAGGAAACAATTCCATTCACCATTGCAATGAAAAGAATGAAATACTTAGGAATAAATCTACCTAAAGAAACAAAAGAGCTATATATAGAAAACTATAACACACTGATGAAAGAAATAAAAAATGATACAAACAGATGGAGAAATATGCCATGTTCATGGATATTTGTAAAGTAATTAGCCTCCAATTAAAATAAATATATTAATTATTTTTAAAAAAAAGAAAATTAGAGATACCAAGGGACCTTTTCATGCAAAGATGGGCACAATAAAGGACAGAAAAGTTATGGAGCTAATAGAAGCTGAAGACATTAAGAAGAGGTGGCAAGTATACACAGAAGAACTATACAAAAAAAGATCTTCATGACCCAGATAACTATGACATCCTGGAATGCGAAGTCAAGTGGGCCTTAGGAAGTATCACACAAACAAAGCTAGTGGAGGTGATGGAATTCCAGTTGAGCTATTTCAAATCCTAAAAGATGATGTTATTAAAATGCTGCACTCAATAAGCCAGCAAATCTGGAAACTCAGCAGTGGCCACAGGACTGGAAACAGTCAGTTTTCATTCCAATCTCAAAGAAAGGTAATGCCAAAGAATGTGCAAACTATCACAAAATTGCACTCATCTTACACACTAGCAAAGTAATGTTCAAAATTCTCCAAGCCAGGCATCAAGAATACGTGAACCGTGCACTTCCAGATGTTCAAGCTGGATTTAGAAAAGGGAGAGGAACCAAATATCAAATTGCCAACATCCGTTGGATCACTGAAAAAGCAAGAGAGTTCCATAAAAACATTTATTTCTGCTTTATTGATTACACCAAAGCCTTTGACCATGTAGATCATAACAAACTATGGAAAATTCTTCAAGAAATGGGACATGACTGAATGACTAAACTGAACTGATGACAAAGAATGAATGGAAAAGTCAGGAAGTCTAAATAGTCTGGGAAGTTGAAGAAGGCTTTCTGATTTGAATTAAGACCAGAATGATAAGAAGGATCATCCTTGAAAAGATCCAGAGACAGAATATCCTAAGCAGGAGAAAGAACCTGTGTAAAAAACCTCAGACAGGGACAAGCTGAAGCATATTGAACAAGAAAGGAAGAACTGGTGATGAAGTCAGAAAGCTTGGTAGAGAATTATCAGGTAGAGCTTTGCAGAACATGATAAAGTCTTGAATTTTACCCTAAATGCAATGTTAGGCCATGGAAAATTTAAGACAAGAAAATAAAATGATCCAACTTACATTTTTAAAGGAGACCTCAGGCTCCTGTGAAAAAATAGATTCTAGGAGCAAATGCATAATTAGATAGACCAGTAATGCAACCACAAAAGCAATCCAAGCAAGAGATAATGGTGACTTGGACTAGAGTAGTAGCAATGGAATATGCAAGAAGTGTAAATATATGCAAGGTATACTTAAAGGTATGGTCAGTGCAACTTGATAATAGATTGGATGTGTGAGGAGAATGAGGAATTTAAGTTGATCTGTCAGCGGTTAACATGAGAAACCTGGGTGTATGGTGGTACCATTAACTGGGATGACGAAGTTAAAAATAAGAAAATGTGAGAGTTAACAAAAGGGAAATCTAGGGTTTTCTTTCAGAGTAAGATGTTAGGCAAAGTACAGAGAAATGATATCATACAATAGTAGCAAATAATATAAACTGATGTACCAGGAAAGACTTCCCATAAGAAGAAAAAAGACTGAAATGTTCTGAATAGAGAAAAGCAGGAGGAAAAAAATCTCCTTACTACGAGTATAATCTTTATAAAATACATATTGGATTAGAAAATTCCCCAGCTTAAGATCCATCACCAAATGTTGATCAACTATTCTCTTTAATATCTCCATCAATCTCAAACCACATGTCCATTGAGGGTAGAATTCACTGTTATTCATTCAGAATTTAGCACAATAACTAGAATATAGTACTTATTACATAGGACATAAAACATACCTATGTGGTAAATGGGTGAACAAGGTGTGTAATAATCAAGTTATTTAGTCTCTCTGGGTCTCATTTTCCTCCGTTTTAATAGGGAGCTCCTCTTTAAGATCACTTCCAACTTTAGTAGTCTGTTATTAAATTTTATCTATGATATATGGAAACATTAAGCCTGAAAGACAGAAGCAATCCATTAAAATGCCATTCCAGATGTACGTGCTACACAGTCAATACACCTCTGTTTCTTCACGTGTGAAATTAAAATTAAAATATTGTTCCCCTTCATAAAAAATCACACTGATGATGCAAACCATATTTAAATGTCAAATGATTAGAATAATAAGCAAAGTTCTGTAAATGAGGGGATTTTTTCTAAAATGATTTCTAATAAGAGATGAGGCTTGTTACCTGCTAAATTATGCCTTACTGCATTTTGAGAGGATATGTTCATACTAATGATTTTTTTTTTGTTTCATCTTTCATCAAGCTGTTCTCTTGCATGTGAATCATTACTAGGACAGCTCAAGGCTATAACATCTTCTAGCTCTTTACATTCCTACTACCAATCTGCTCTTGTATCAAGTCTCCAATTTTTAAGTATCTACCAAAGGTTAAGTGTGATTTGAGAATCAACCTTTCAAGAACTTATCCTCCACTTTACAATATTGACCAATATTCAGTGCTTCTATGTCATTCACCTATTAACTCAAGCTGTTTTACAATGGAAAAATTTTTATTCCTATTTAAAACTTACCAATATAGCAAATCTTTTAGAAACACAAAAATACGTGATGAAACCTAATTAAAACATATGAAACATAATCTAAAAATATAAACTGGGAAAAAATACTGAAATCCAGTGAACAGGGATGGTAGGAAGCACTGGTGGGAAGTAGGCTTGACCACACATTTGCAGCCACTGCTACAAAAGAAGAAAATTAATCCAGTGGAATTACTCTTTGCCTAAAATGCAACATCTCAAGAGCTGGAAAATATTCATTTCTTTACAGGGTAATGTGCCCTTTTAATTTGTAGAGACATTTTGGCAGAAATCAACTACATGCACACCAAACCTATTACCTCTGCTTCATCAGGAAACAGATTCCATTACCAAGCTTCTTTTAGAGTTAGATGCAGCCACATGACTAAATTGTTACCAGCAGGATGTGGATGACGCTTCTCTTCCACAAAGAAACAGATGCCCCTCCCCCAAGAGCTGCCCCAGCCTCTTCTTGCTGGCAGAGCAGTAACTAGCAGTAACTAGCGGTAACTAGCAGTTACTAACTAACTAACTAGTAACTAGTAAGCCCAGTTAATGACATCCTGAGCCTATGTAAAGAATCATAAGAACTAGCTGGCACACTCTAGCAGGAACCAAGGAAGTACACCTGGAATGAGATTTTGAGAGTACTCGATCAGGAGGCTAGAACGTCAAAGTAGATAAGCAAGAATTCTTTGTCTTGGAGACACTTAAGACATTAGCTTTAATAACGTAACCAGGAACTGCAGGAACGGGGGCAAACTTTCACTGGCACTGAGAAGCCTGGGAAAAACAATAGTAACTTTCAGTAAAGCAGAAATGCCTGTGCTTCCCTAAAAGAAGGTAGAAGCAGGCACAAAGAGGTTAAGGAAAGTAAGCATACTGGAACATACATATTTTAAAAGGCCAGTGAATTCTGGACTGTGTTCCACACAAAGGGCCACAGAACACATCATTCAGTGAGGCCATCAGCAAGGTACTAGTAAGAGGGTCGTCAGCATCACTAAGAAATTCAGTAGTCATTCTTCGCAGGGCTGGAATAATGAAAGGCTAGATGGTCACAGAGCTGGCAAAGTGGCAGCATGTAACTGCCAGAAGGCAGGAGGCACCAATTACTGTAGTGAGTGACACTGTCAGAGGAACAGCCAAGGGGCTGGACACACTGGAAGGTTTGGAGGTGGTTAATAGAGCATGTCCACAAGGGCAAAAAAGAGGGGATGCCAGTAAGAATGCTGCTCATCATACATAATCACAAAAAATGAGAACAGAGAAGCAGGAGGCTAAAGGTGGTTTCTCCAATAAAAAGCCAAACTCTCTTCTCAGTTCTCAGACCTGAACCAATTTTCAGATCCAAACGCATTAGCTACACAGAGCAACTGTACG
Organism: Cervus canadensis; assembly: GCF_019320065.1. Classification (NCBI taxonomy): domain Eukaryota; kingdom Metazoa; phylum Chordata; class Mammalia; order Artiodactyla; family Cervidae; genus Cervus; species Cervus canadensis. Next base: position 4,092,115 of record NC_057414.1, on the reverse strand, counting down.
GCTTTTGCATTTGCTATTCTCTTTGATTAGAATATTCTTCTCAGGTACTCACTGGTTCATTGCCTCCTCTCTCGTAGGTCTTTGCTCAAAAGTCACTTTTTCAAAGATAAGACTTTCCCAAACCATCCTATATTAAATTGCAATGCTCCTCTCAACCTGGCACACTGTCCCTCTTCCCTGCTTTATTCTCTAAAGTCCTTATCACTACCTGACATTTCATATATTTTATTTTATTGCCCATTTTACCATTAAAAATGTAACTCTACCAAAAATTTTCTATGTATGTAGTTTCCTTGCCTAAAATAGTACCTGATCCTCATGTACATAAGTGCTCAAAAAATTCTTGATAATGAGTGACTTCATTTAAGGGGTTTGGTATAAATAAAATCTGAGTTGTCTGTCTATAGACAGAATCTCAACTCATGAAAACACAAGTAATCAGTTGGGAAAAGAGTAGAGAGAAGAGAGCACTAAGACTCAAGGATCATTAATATTTGAAAAGAGAATAGAAGAGTGGGAATCTGCCCACGAAACTAAGAAGAGCTCTGTGAGGCTGGAGAAAATCCAGGAAATTTTGTTATATGAAAATCAAGAGAAGAAACTGGGGAAACAGGAAGTTGTCAACCTGGCAAATGTTTCTATAAGTGCAAGATAGGTGAGGACCAAAAACTATGTATTAGATTTGGCAATGTGGAATTCATCAATGAATCTGCCAAGTACAGCTGTTGCTGAGAAGGGCAGCATCTTCCTAGTCGGTGTTTTAGAGGTATGCTTGCATATGGTCAAAGTCAGATGCCTGAAATGTGTGGCTACTGTACCTCTTTCTATCAGCTTTCTCACGAAGGTCGAACCAGAGGTCTTTTCCAGAAAATCACCCCCTGCCTACCATCTCCTTCTGGATTAGGGTATGCCATTGGCACAGTTTCCTCAAAATCTAATGGTTACATCTGTCAAACAGCTGGTATTTCATAACATTCAATTCCCAGTAGAGGTCCAGAGTATGTGGGATGTCAGAAAGAGGCACTGTTACAATAAATCAAGTGTGTCTTCTGCACAGAAAGAATAAGCCCTGCCCTGTGGAAACTAAACCCCTGTATCTGCTGAGACACCTGGAATCTGATGAGTCACCTGCAGTGGTGCTTTTTAAGATCCCTTCTTTAAAGTGATGAAATATCTGTAAGAAAGAGCCAGGAGAAACAACAGAAACCACCAGGAGGAAGACAGCCCCTGATCACTCCCCTTCTTTGTACAGTGTCTCCTTTCTACCATCCTAAACCCATGCTTTAGGGCACTTAACAAATAAACTTCAGAGTAAAACAAAACATAAAAAGAGGAGGTAAATTAAACATTATAGAATTTCAATGTTGAGAAAAAACAATGAACTAGAATGAAGCAAAATAAATTCAAAAATAATGTAGGCAAGATAAAATAAGACCTAGACATGAGTGTTTTCCTAAAGTGAAAATTTTTAAATATGAAGAGAAAGTAAAGAGATGCAATAAATCAGACTTAACCTAGAAGTATTAAAGTATAAAAATCAATGAAATAAAAATTTTAAAATGGATTTACTGAAGATAAAACATCACAATAAAGAAAACAAAACAAATAAAGTATATATTTGTATATATATATACACATATATATATAAAGTATATATTTGAAAATTCACAGAAATGTAGACTGAGAAGGAAATTCAAAGGCTATAAAAAGAATATAATATAAATATAATAATATGATATAAAGAATAATATGTTTATGAGAAAATAAAATGGATTGTGAGGCAGAATTTAAAACATTAAAGCAAAAACAGAATAAGCAAAGGAAAAGAATAGATAAAACACCAGAAATCCAGGGAATAAATGTGGACAAGACAATAATGGACAACCTGTACAAATTTCCCCAACAAACTCTGTACTTGGTATGTCTTAAACAGCATGGTATTGAGAAATTCAGTGTCTTGAAAGACTCTAGGTAATGGGAGCATTGCACCCACTCGACATGAAGGGGCTCAGAGATAATGCACAATTCGCCCAAAGCCATGTGGGCTTCCCAGGTGGCACCAGTAGTAAAGAATCTACCTGCCAAAGCAGGAGACTCAAGAGACTCAGGTTCATTCCCTGGGTTGGGAAGACCCCCTGGAGGAAGAAGTGGCACCTCACTCCACTATTCTTGCCGGGAGAATCCCGTGGACAGAGGAGCTTGGCGGGCTACAGACCAAGGTCGCAAAGAGTGGAACATGACTGAGCATCTGAGTACAGTACACATGTCCCATTTCTTACAATATAACTTGTAACTTTTTAAAAGAATTCCTTATCCCCTGAGTAAAAGAAAAAAATTTACCTTACAAAGTATCATACTTATTTCTTCATCTGTTTGAAAAACAGTATAGTGTTTAGAGCTACTTTAAAGTGAAACACATTAAAGACAAAATGAGAACATTTAAAGATCTTTTAACTCCACTAGGCAATTCTAGTCTGACAATTAACATATGCCTCTGCAAAAATGCACAATCCATCCCATCATGTTGACACGTCAAATCCAAAACACCCTCTCTTAAGTGAAGTAAGCCAGAAAGACAAACACCAATACAGTATACTAACGCATGTATGTGGGATTTAGAAAGATGGTAATGATAACCCTATATGCCAGACAGAAAAAGAGACACAGATGTATAGAATAGACTTTTGGACTCTGTGGGAGAAGGCGAGGGTGGGATGATCTGAGAGAATAGCATTCAAACATGTATATTTTCAATTGTGAAACAGATCGCCAGTCCAGGTTTGATGCATGAGACAAATGCTCAGGGCTGGTGACTGGGATGACCCAGAGGGATGGGATGGGAAGGGAGGTGGGAAGGGTTCAGGATGGGGGACACATGTAAATCCATGGCTGATTCATATCAACGTATGGCAAAACCCACTACAATACTGTAAAGTAATTAGCCTCCAACTAATATAAATAAATGAAAAAAAAATACATTCTATTAATTAACACAGGAAATAGTAGGTCATTGAATGTTAACTTTGAAGGAAATTGTTTTGTTATAGATTTCTAAAGAAAAGTAGTCACATTTTACTTTTAGATTACAAAATGTTGCTCAGAGTTTTAAAAAATTAATTCTTATCATGATAAAGATACACTCTTTGAAATTCTCATAAAAGTTAATTGGTTAAAAACAATTATAATAATAGCTTCCATTTATTTAGTAAATATTATTGATGAGATAAATGTTCCAGGCACTTTATAAGCATCTTATTTAATCCTCCCACTCTGTAAGATAGTACAGAATTTTTCACATTTTACAGTCTCATAAGGCTTAAAAAACTGAGCTAGCTCAAACAGCTACAATGATGAAATCACAATGCAAACCCAGATGGATCTAACTCTAATATCTATGCTATCTCCACTGATGGAGCCACATTAGAAAAGGTATTACTCAGTGGCAACAGTTTGGGGTGTGAAGGAAAGATATACCTCTTAACTCACACATACATAGCTTCTCCCATTATCAATATTCCCCCATCACAGTAGTATATTTCTTACAATTGAAGGACCAACACTGATAGATCAAAGTCACCCAAAGACCATAGTTTACATTACTGCTTACTCTTGGTGTTATACATTCTATGAGTTTAACAATAATGTACAATGATATATCTTCATTAAGGTATCAAACAGAGTATTTTCACTGCACTAAATATATGTTTTAATTTAGAATATAAATTTATTTCTAAATTAAAAAACTTTTCAGAAAAGACTTTTTCATATTAAAGACTTTTTCTGCCACTTTAACAAAACCTTTTGAACTAATGAATCATGGCAAATTTACATTATTTAGAGAGAAAACACAACAGAATGTGCATTGATTATATAAAAAGTCAAATTGTAGCATAATTATCAGTAAGTAACTGCTCCACTTAATCTTTTATGCATAACTAAATTGGCTTCAAATTTAACTATTCATATGAGAAATTTAGCCCTTTGTTTTCTTATTTCAGGTAATTTGACTTTGCTAAGTAAAACACAAAAATTTGACTACACACTGGTTAGAAGGAACATAGACATGAATGGCTGAAGTCAGAAATGGTTGTTGCAGAAGTTGGAAGATCACCTCAAACTACCCAGTTTACAGGGAAGGAGTCCCACTGACAGTATCTCGGCTGCTAACAAATATTAAGTGTACTGTGTCCTTGCCTCAAAAACAACCTGTAAATTTTATAACCAAGAAGTAATTAAAATTCTGCTACTATATGCTTTTTCTCCCCACATCCCAGTTAACCCTACAGAGAAGTTCTAATCAGCCATCCAGTTGACTAGTTGCCTGATTGTGCAGCTCTCATTTTAAGTCTTCAAACCTCTCATCTTGATAATTTACTTTTCTGTTTTTTCATTCAACAAACACTAAATCCTAGAAATGGATAGAAATACAATAATAAACAACACACTTGTTAGGAACTGAATTGTGTCCCAGTCAAATTCTTATTTTTAAATCCTAACTCCCAGTACTTAAAGATCTGATTTTGGAGATAGAGTGTTCAAAGAGGTATTAAAGTGGCTTCCCAGGTGGCAACAGTGGGAAAGAACCGGCCTCCCAGTGCAAGAGACACAAGAGGCACAGGTGACCCCTGGGTCAGGAAGATCCCCTACAGAGAGGATGGCAACCCACTCCAGTGTTCTTCCCTGGAGGATTCCATCTACAGAGGAGCCTGGTGGGCTATGGTCCATAGGATCACAAGGAGATGGACATGACTGAGCAACTAAGCACTCATGCATGCACGAGGTCATTATCGTGAGCTCTAATCCTATATGAGGAATGCTCTTATTTTAAAAAAGATTAAGATACATACACACAGAGGAAAGACTACGTGAAGACAAAGAGAAAAGATGGCCATCTGAAAGCCATGGAGTGAGGTTCAGAGGACATCAACCTTAATGACATTTTGATCTTGAACTTCTAACCTCCAGAATTATGAAAAAATTAATTTGTTGTTGAAGTCACCCAGTTTGTCTCATTTGTTACAGCTTCCCTGGAAAACGAATGTACATTCATTATTTATTTGCAGCCCCTCACTCATTACTCTAAATACCCACATGAAAGTTTGAAGCTTAAAACAAAATTATGAACATGGTTAAATACTAAGGGTTGGAGAACCCATGAGAATTTTCATTGTAGAACTTTAACTGAAATTAGAGCTGTATAAAAATGGGGAGTAGAAAAGAATTTGAGACAGAGAAACAAAAAAGAAGCACACCCCAAACTGATATCAACCGTGCTCCTTGCAAATGTTTTCCCAAATGTCCAATAATTACAGGAATTATTTGAACTTGAAGGCAGCATGGATCAACAGACAAATAAATCATAGAGCTTAGAGACAGATAAATCTGTCTCTGAGCAATTACTTAGCCTTTCTTAACCTCAATTCCTAACATGAAAATTCAGAAGTTCATAGTGAGAATCAAGTGACACAATCAAAATTAAAGCAATTTGTACACTCAAAAGCACATTACAAAGATGAGGACTAATTTTCCAGATCTACCAATCTAAAAAACCCTATAACAAAGGATATCAGTGAATTTCCCATCAAGAATATTGACAAGGAACAACATAAAGTTTACTAGTTTCTGGAAACTATTCTCTTTAAAACTATTAAATTCAATATTCTGGCATTTCCTCAATTTTCCTTAAACTTTCAAACAACGAGCAGAGGCCCTGAGACCAGATTTGGAGTGAGAAAGTGAAAAAAAAGAAAAAATCCAGACACCACAAACATGCCCTGTCATTCATCTCAATGGAATAATAGACCAAGATAAAGCCTGCTGCAAACTTAATAGGAAATAATACTTCTCCCAAGAAAATGCTGCAGCTATAACAGATCATAACAACGCCTTTCTTTGAATGACGACCGCGTTCTTATTCACCAAAAAACTTTGTACTCTAAAATCACAGATGATGAGAGACTGCTTTTGAAATTATATCAGTAAGAATGAAATATCCCACTCTTGCCTGGAGGATCGAAATCACTTCCATACAGATAGGAAGCCTCTATTTAGGATCCAGGCAAACAGCTTCAGATAAAGGAATGGTTTAAGGACACAAGACTCCAAATTTATCTTAATTGCTTTCAGGGAAACAGCAACATAAATCCACTTTACATCTCTACTTGAACCATTCCCACTCAGCCTTGATCCTGTCTTTCCTCTTAGCTTATCAAACCCTTACACATTTACTTACACATTTAAGGCAGTTTCAATTTTTCATTCCTAAACTCTTCCTTCTGGCTTGCTTGTTTTCTTTCCCTTCCCGTCTCTTTCCCTTCCTCTTTCGTCCCTCCTCCCTCACTCTCTGCGTTATTAAACTGCTCAGAAACTGACTGACTTTCATCTTATCTTTATTCTGTTTGCCTTCTTTTCCAGTATATTTTCCACTTTATTATTTCCTTCTTTTTCACTTATTGAGTTTATCCTACTCTTTTTCTAACTTCCTAAATTGGACACTTGGCTCATTAATTTACATCCTTTCTTCTTTCCTACCTATTTTTCTTGGTTGGGATTTCTTATGCTCCCTGAAACAGAGAATTTTTATGTCTTCCATCAATTCTGAAATATTCTTATCCAGGTATCACAAAGTGCTTCTGCCACATTTTCTCTAGTCTCTTCTTCTGGAATTCTAATGAGACACGTCAGATCACCTCTTTCTAACCTCCACATCTCTTAAACTCTTTCATGTTTTTTATCTCTTTGTGATAATTTCTCCAACTCCATTTTTTATTTCATTAATCTTTAATATTTTTTTAGTTTAATCTTCACTTATGTCATCCACTTTCTAATTGCAATTATGATTTTCATTTTTAGAAGTTCTATTTTGTATGTCCTAATCTGTTGAATCTTTATTGTTGAATCTGTCCACTTCTTGGAGAGTCTATCTTTTAACATTATATGAAGAGCTTAGGAATATTGTCTGCTATATCTCACTCATGGCAACTTGTTTCTCAGCTTTTTGTAGTTTAGATTCCCAATTCCTATTTTATTAAAACTTTTTCTGAAGGACAAGACTGGACTGAAGCCACATTCAATGAAGGATGATATGCATTTGCTTCTGCCAATCACCTAAGAGTGCTATCAAACTGGAACTATTTCAAGTTTTGTTTGTTTTCTCAGCTCTAGATTGCTCAGACCACAAAAAGGACATAATTCCAACCTGAAAGTGATATGAGCAGTTATCAGTTCTCAAGGCAGATATTTCCATTGTTTTCTCTCAGAGCCCAAGCCAAGAGACAATCTGCCTTCTAATCTTCCTTAGTTGACAGGCAGAGGTTTTTTTTTTACTTTACCCTAATATTAATCATAAAGTAAAAGACATGGTCTTATGCGTCTTCTCCCCACCTGTGTGACTGCAGGAATTTTTCTCCTGCATTGCTGTGGTCATTAAAAGTAGACTATTGAACTTCCCTGGTGGCACAGTGGTTAAGAACCCACCTGCCAATATAGGGGACAGAGGTTTGTTTCTAGTCAGGGAAGATTTCACATGCCAGAGAGCAACTAAACCCGTTTCCCACAACTACTGAAGGCAGCGTGCGCCCTAGAGCCCGCACTCCGCAACAAAAGAAGCCACCTCAGTGAGAAGCACGCACACCTCAACGAAGAGCTGCCCGGGCACGTCACAACTAGAGAAAGCCCGCATGCAGCAACGAAGACCCAGCAGAGTCAAAAATAATTTAACTTTTTTAAAAAATTAAATAAAAAAGTAGATTACCAAATTAGCAAACACCTTCAGGTACAGCCATATCAGCAACCACCTACACTTTGATTTCCAACTCTCTTTCTTCTCTTGCCTCCAGGGTCTTCCCTTATTTAGGATGAGCTCACATGTGTGTTTAAAAGTCTCGCTGCTATGCTACCTAGCATTTGTAAGTATTTGACATCTGAGGTTTTATCAGAACACCTTATCTGCAACTTTGCTGCTAAGAGAACTCAGTTCACTCCAATCTACTCCAGTCATCCCATCATGACACTGAAAATATTTTCACAAAGGTTTAACTTATCTAGTATTTTCCATGAGTCTTATTTGACTTATCAGAAGCTTTCACTTCTCTTTGTCTCCACCACCAGGCTAAGTCACCACCACCATCTCTTACTTCACATTACTACAACAGACAATCTGATTTCACTGTTCACTCAGTAACCATCACTCACTCCCTAATCCACAATAGCCAAATTAATCTTAAAATAGTAAACTGGATCATGTCACTCTCCTGCTTCAAGACTTCCTAATTCCCTTAGGATTAAAAAAAAAAAATTCCTTACTTGGCATAAAAGAAAAGTCTCATTTATCTAGCCTTGTCTACTTCATCAGGCTTGTTACTAAACATCAGTCACAATGGCTTTCTTTCAGATATACAAACACACCAAACTTTCCCCAGCCTTGAAACTTTAACATCTTCTACCTCTGTCTACAACACTCTTTCCATTACTTTGTATGCTTTGGATCCTGATCCTGACTCCTACTTGCTACTCTTTGTAGCTTCCAACATGCTTCTTAGCAGATACCTCTGTGTGTAGCTCAGTCAGTAAAGAATCCGCCTGCAATGCAGGAGACGCAGGAGACACAGGTATGATCCCTCGGCCGGGAAGACCTCCTGGAGTAGGTAATGGCAACCCACTCCAATATTCTTGCCTGGGAAATCCCATGGACAGAGGAGCCTGGCGGGCTACAGTCCATGAGGATCGCAAAGAGTTGGACACGACTTAGCAACTAAACGCTTCCCTTGTGGCTCAGCTGGTAAAGAATCCACCTGCAATGTGGGAGACCTGGGTTTGATCCCTGGGTTGGGAAGATCCCCTGGAGAAGGGAAAGGCTCTTTATTTTTTTGCACTCCAAAATCACTGCAGATGGTGACTGCAGCCATGAAATTAAAAGATGCTTCTCCTTGGAAAAAAGCCATGACCAACCTAGACAGCATATTAGAAAGCAGAGACATTACTTTGTCAACGAAGGTCTGTCTAGTCAAAGCTATGATTTTTCCAATAGTCATGTATGGATGTGAGAGTTGGACCATAAAGAAAGCTGAATGCTGAAGAATTGATGCTTTTGAACCGTGGTGTTGGAGAAGACTCTTGAGAGTCCCTTGGACTGCAAGGAGATCCAACTAGTAAATGAATATTCATTGGAAGGACTGATGCTGCAGCTGAAATTCCAATACTCTGGCCACCTGATGCAAAGAACTAACTCACTGGAAAAGACTCTGATGCTGGGAAAGATTGAAGGCAGGAGGAGAAGGGGACAACAGAGGATTAAATGGTTGGATGGCATCACCAACTCAATGGACATGAGTTTGAGCAAGCTCCAGGAGTTGGTGATGGACAGGAAGCCTGGTATGCCACAGTCCATGGGGTCACAAAGAGGCAGACACAACTGAGTGACTGAACTGAACTGAATCCACTCCATTATTCTGGCCTAGAGAATTCCATGGACTGTACAGCCCATCAGACCAGTCGCAGAGACTTGGACACAACTGAGCAACTTTCACTTCACTTAGCAACTAAATAACAACACTAGATAATACATATATAGTATATAGCACAGCATCAATTATACAATAAGCAACTAGTACATTTAGATTCTACTTTTTATTTTGCTTATTTTTATGTAGTTCTGAATGGAAACTGAGAACACCTGGTTATACCATAATTCCTTCTGTACTATTCACTCTGGGTCTTAGCATATTGGAAATGTATATTCTTATTTTACAGAATCAGCCTTCACTTTTCCATATTTTGATTAGTCTGCATTGTCTCTGCCCTAATTTGTTCACAATTACTCTCCACTGAAGGACCACGAAGAGAAGTTCTAGTTGCCTGTTCTTTATGGAAAGTCTTGCAAGTTCCTGCTTCTAAAAACTAAGAACATAAATAGGTGTTTTGTTAATTTATGCTTATTTGTGAGGCTTGTTATTGGTGTTTCTAGTGGTAAATTTTTATTTAGGAAGGAGAGTTGGGATTGTAAAGTTTCATTTGTTTGGGTTTTGGGTTCTTTTGTTTTACTCTAACTTAAATTTTGGTAGTGCTTATTTGTTGAACTACACTAGAAAATGAAGAGTAATTTTTCAAAGAACTTCCACAAATACATTTTTTAGCAGCTTCTATTTCTAAACTTTACTATTCATATAGAAACAGCAGTTATTTAAGTTGAACTTGTGTTCTTATGGAAGTTTTATATACTAGGGAATCTAGCACATATAAAGACAGAAAGGCTGCAGAATAGAGATATATTAGGATCATTTCTCCCCATTTGATGTAAAACACCCTTCTGGTCATTTTTCCTCTCTTGGATTTTTCTTTCAGCCTCAAGTTTATTATATACTCCATTTTAATGTGTCAGGATGGTAGACAAAATGAATAGAAGAGGAAAAAAAGGATACAGTTGAGACAAAAAAAAAAAAAAACATATTTTCCCCTTATTTCAGGTTTATTGACAACTGTGACAAAACTTATTTCTACAAGAAAAGATAAGACAACAAAATGTGACACTGGGCAAAAAATAATTCAGCAGTTTCCTGGGTGATCTGTATTATACTTAAATTTGAGTGTGCTACCATGCTGAGAGTCTATATCATAGTAATGCTGTTAGAGAGAGAAGTCCTTGCTCACCTGGAACTAGGGAGGCCAGAGATGAGAGGGACTGCACCATTTTTTAATGGTTTTTCTGTGTTTACTTAGACCAGGAAAAATATTCCTGATTCTTAGCTCCAATACCTTTATCTTCACTTTTCCGAGCCATACTCAGCCTCAGAAAGTTGATGAAAATGCTATGAGGACATATCAATCTAGCATTTGATAACGGCCTGCTTTGGACAGAATGTCTGTGTCCTCCCCAAATTCATATGTTGAAGCCCTAACCCTCAGTCAGGCTGTATTTAGAGATGGGGCTTCTAAGGAAGGAACTAAGGTTAAACGAGGTCATAAGAGTGGAGCCCTGATCTGACACCATAAGTATGGTTATAAGAAATGATTTCTTCTCTCTCCCTCCTCGAGAACTAAAAGGTCATGTGAGCAGACAGCAAGAAGTCAGCTCTCCGGAACCCAAGGTGAGAGTTTTCACCAGACACCAACACTGCTGGCATCCTGAGCCTGAACTTTCAGCCTGTAGAACAATAAGAAACTAAACTTCTGCCGTTTAATAAGCCACCTCGTCTGGTATTTTACGTTAACCCTAGTAGACGAGTACTCTCCTCAAAATGAAGAAATCTGTTTTATTCTGTGCCTCTCCAAGAGTGACAGAGCGTCAGTAGCTACTGGGGAGAGGAAGTGAGAGTTAAGTTAGTCCTTCCCCTCCTCTGTGTGTCACATTACATCACATTACATTTCAACTATTATTATCAGTTTGTCAGCAATTCTTTTCATAATAACGTCTGCTTTTCTCCTTTACTAGACTATGGAAAAGGGAGGAACTGTACCATTTTTAGCTTTATATTGTTCCAGTGTTAAGCACAGCATAGATATAACAAATGTTGCAAGTTACCTGCCCCAAATCCATTTTTCTGTTTTTTTTTTCCTGCTAAAATACTTTTTTAGATGACCTTTCAGATAGAGGAGCTGTGTGATTCTGAATCAGTCCTAGATAATGGACACAAGAGAAGATTTTGCTTTCCTCATTTATCACTGACAATTTGTTTCCTTATTTATTACACTCTGGGCAGCGATTGCATGTGGCACTGGAGGAGTAGCGATCCTGCTTCATGAGATGACAGGCCTGAAGACAAAGCCACATACCGTCAACAGCGGACTAGAAAGACAGAAGGAAGCTGGGAACTGATAAAATAATGGAATCATTGCATCAGTCCTGGCTTGTTTTAGTCTGGACTTCTTGTTTTGAAGGGGAAAATGCTTTATTTCATCAAGCGCGATATTGAGATCTCTGTTACTTGCCGATGATGCAATTTGGTAACTGACACTGCTACTAAGTCATGTCAGTCATGTCTGACTCTGTGCAGCCCACCAGGCTCCCCCGTCCCTGGGATTCTCCAGGCAAGAACCCTGGAGTGGGTTGCCATTTCCTTCTCCAATGCATGAAAGTGAAAAGTGAAAGTGAAGTCACTCAGTCATGTCCGACTCTTCAGGACCCTATGGACTATAGTCTACTAGGCTCCTCCATCCATGGGATTCTCCAGGTAACTGACACTAGGAGATCAATAAACATTTATTGATTTGAACTGAATGGATATGGACAGTATTGCCAAAGCTTATGAGTTAAATATCCCAGTTAGATACATTCACCATATGCAGAATTTGGGGCTGGAGTGGGTCATGCTTTGGAGCTAAGAATAAAAAACAATCTGGATGATCTATAGAACACCTAAGATTGAATATTCTTTGTTTCAGGGCCCTCGCACTAATTTAATAAGTCAAAAAAAAATTGCATACTGATAAAAAGCAAAAATTCAGTCAGGAGAAAAATAGGCAACACTATTTTTCTTGAACATCTCTCAGAATTTTGAAGCATCATTAACAGGTAATGTCTACACAAACAGAAAACAGCAGAAGATTCATAGTAGATTAATACACCATGCGAAGGAGAGAAAAAAGGAAGATACAGACATGAGAAATGTGTGGAGCAGATAAAAAAGAAAAGAGAAATTGCCCCCAGATGTTGGCACTGACTATACCAGAGAGTACAAATGGAGAGGGCATGAGCATGCAATAAGAATGTCAAGTACTATCACCTTGGAATGTCAGTCAGTTCAGTTCAGTCACTCAGTTGTGTTCGACTCTTTGCAGCACCCATGGACTGCAGCACACCAGGCCTCCTTGTCCATCACCAACTCTGGGAGTTTATTCAAACTCAAGTCCATTGAGTCAGTGATGCTATCCAACCATTTCATCCTCTGCCATCCCCTTTTCCTCCGGCCTTCAATTTTTCCCAGCATCAGGGTCTTTTCAAATGAGTCAGTTCTTCACATGTACTATAATGCAAGTATTCTACTATGTATTTAACATAGTATCTTATTCAAATCTCAGAGAAACCCTTGAGAAAGTAATTTTGTACCCATTTTTCAGATAAGTAAATTGAGTCTTGTGTGGGTGTGCACTCAATTTTGTCCCAGCCTTTGCAACCCTGTGGACTGTAGCCTGCCAGGACCCTCTGTCCATGGAATTTTCCCAGCAAGAATACTGGGGTGGGTTGCTATTTCCTACTCCAGGGGATTCCCTGACTCATGGATCGAACCCACATCTCTTGCATCTCTTGCATTAGCAGGAGGGTTCTTCACCTGGAAGTCCATCTGAGTCTTTAGAGAAGCGAACAAAATAACTTGTTAAAGAAATTTTAGACCAGGATTCAAACTTCTGTCAGCTATATCGCCTCCCTGGGTATGTCACAGCTCTCTCGTGCCCAAGAAAAAGTGCTTCACTTTAGATACTGAGGCTACCACTGCTGCAACTGGTTAATAGCCACAACTGTTTAGTTGAATAAACTGTAGACTCGATTTAAATTATGGCATCATAGCTTACTAGTTCTGGGACCTAGAGCAAGACTCTTCTGATCTCAGATCTGTCTTAGCTAAAACATCTACTAATAATGCCTACCCTGCATGTCTCATACTATTGTGAACATACTCTAAATGCTAAGCAATTTTTTTAAGGGGAAAGGATTATTATCAGCAGAAGACGATAGAAACAGAGTGATAATTTGCAGTTCTCTGCAGTATTTGCACAATAAAGTTCCTCTTGACAGAAAACATTTGCTGTATTGAATATTGAAATATTAGTCTCACTGAGTTATAATACTGTGCTAAGACCATAAGTACAAAAGGACAAAAAATAAGCATCTCCCAATCCAGAAAAGGACTTACATTGGTACCAAGACAATTCAATCAGTGTTCATGGTGACACTTCTGCAGTGCCTAAAAAGCAAAGTGTATCACATTCATCCACCTCTTCATTCCTACATCCATCCATTTATTCAAAATACATACACATATATACACAGAGACAGAGATACAGACACACACACACACACACACACAGACTAAATTATATACAAAGAACTATATTCATTGTTAGATATACAATGGTGAACTCTGCCTTCCTGGAGCTTGTAGTTTAGTTACCAAAACATATTGATGGTATAAGATCTTGTGTTTACACACATTTTTTAATCTTCTACTCATTTTCCTTTATTCTTTTTACTTCATTTTACTTCATTCAATATACACTTAACTGAATGTGTACACTCTTCTCACTTCAATAAATGGGACCTCACTTCCACCAACTGGGCAAAACAAGAACCATGAAATTTTAATAACTCCTCTTTCTTTCATTCCATCAGTAAGCCTTACCAGCTTTTCCTTCTAAATACAGCTCAAATATGACTGCTTCTCATTATCTCTGCCCCACCATCTTGGTAAAAGAAGCCACCCTCTCTTACCTGAGTAATTTCAATAGCTACTTTATTGGTCTCCCTGCTCCTACCCATACTCCACCCTTATCCCACCCTTTGGGTCTTGGTCATGAAAACAAAAGCAAGCAATCAAACACCAAGCCTTCTAAAGCAGTTTTTATTTCAGGAAACTTATAGCAAAAGAAACTAGCATGTGTGTTAGCAGGAGTTCCTCTTTGCCCACCGAATTTTGAGGTAATGAACTAGGATCTAACAAGACTGGACATCAAACTCTAGCCACTGGGTTGGAGAACTTTCAAGGTACCTAATTAGGAAGGCACCAATCTCTACCCTGGTATGATCACAGAGGGATCCAAATATAGTAATCGTATCATGGCAGAAACTTGGCCTTCAACCCTCTTCCATCAACACGAGCATTCTTCAATTAGAAGTCAGCAGCCTCTCCTGTAGGGGTGAGGGTATGAGGTTTGTAGTTGTTATTATATAATATGGCAAGCTAGTGACCTATTTTTCAACTAAAGCCACTAAAGCATTCAACAAGGATTGATTGCCTTAAGTATTTTGTTTCCATGGAGCTCTAAAAGAAGTCAACTTCTCTCTTACCACCAGCTGAAAGGAATCAGTATTGTACATGATAACCCTACCAGCTATCCTTCGATATACCCACTCTTAACACAACAGTGAAAGTGACCCATTTAAATCAAAAGTCAGATTACATCCCTCCTCTGTTCCAAGTCCTCCAGTGGTTTCCCTTATTACTTTGCATAAAATCCAAAGCCCTACAAGCTCCACCTACCTTCTCACTTCCTCTCTAACTTCATTCTTGCCATTCTTGCCATTCTGTCCGTCACTCACTCCCTCTCCAGCCACAGGGCCCCTCGTAAGTTTTGCTTTTGCTCTTCCTTCTGCTACAGCATTTTCTCCCCAGATATCCACAAGGAAGGTAGAGTGCCTCAGATGAGAAATCACAAAGGCATGGAAAACAAATTAAACTACCTGTTTTCTCAATAGAAATCCCCAATCTAACTTAATACACACACAAAAAAATCCTGGCACAGTGATATCCCTGGGGCACTGGGAAGAAGCAAAACCAAAACCATTTCAGATACAAATTCTTATAAGGAGGCCATGTGGGATCCCCACAGGAGCGGGGAAAAAAAAAAAGTTCCACTGAAGATGTTATTGCCAGGAAATGAGTATTTTCATGTTTCTACACGGTTAGGGCTTTCTGAGCAAATTTTACTGGATGCTGAGTTAGATACCAAGTCTTAGAAGTTAAATGATGACTGAGCAGGGAGAGAACCCCTGAGAGATTTACCTTCCCGGGAGTGTGTGTTCAGCTTTCAGAGCGGGAGGAGACAGAGATATTCCAGGCATTGTAAGCCCAGGGACAGTAAGTAGCCTTATCTTCCCCCTGGAGATATGAATTTACATTCCAAAGGGTAAGAACCCAGGAACCTTGGCTTTCTCTTTCCTTTCTTCCTGTTTACATTAGAGAGATTAGGTTTCCAACCCTCTCTCTCACCCAGGGAGTGTGGCAGCTATAAATATTTAAACCATCCTATATAAAGGGCTAGAATCGTAACTACAGAGCTGCTCTTCTGCAGCACAGACTTCAGTACATGTAGAGTGACTCTGGCTCTCATCACTTCACCCTGCTGTTGCTCAGCGGCCAAGTGTCTGACTCTGCGACCCCGTGAACTGCAGCATGTCAGCCTCCCCTGTCCTTTACTACCTCCCAGAGTTTGCTCAGATTTAGTTCCACGGAGTCGGCGATGCTATCTAACCATTTCACCTAGGAGGAAAGAACTGGGGCAAAGAGAACTAATGCGGTTACTAATAAAAGAAATAACAGCAGTGAAATTAAGAAACTTTTATAAAAAGAAATAATAGCTTTTAATAATAATAATCCCTCTGTGATCATACCAGGGTAGAGATTGGTGCCTTCCTAATTAGGTACCTTGAAAGTTCTCCAACCCAGTGGCTAGAGTTTGATGTCCAGTCTTGTTAGATCCTAGTTCATTACCTCAAAATTCGGTGGGCAAAGAGGAACTCCTGCTCTCTGCTCCAGAAACCTCATGTTTACATTCAGGATAGTATTTATAAACATAGATTTTAAAATCTATCATTTAACATCTAAATTCACAAACACACGGGAAAATAATCCACCATGAGAAACAGCAGAAACATCAAACAGGAGGATGAGCTCCCAGAACTTGAGAAAAGAGAACAATCTGAAACTGACTTTTTAAATAACAGAATTTAAATTGATTAAAAAGATAAAAGGACTTATAAAACCATAAAGAAGAAACAGGATGGCATGAAGAAAAAAAAACAGGAAAATGTGGAAAAGAAAGGGAAAAAAATGAATAAAGAGACAAACCATAAATAAGAAAAGTTTTTAAAAATTAACTTTTGATTAAAAAAAAAATTACCTATCATGAACCATTATATGGCTTCTTAAGAGCAAGAATAGACACGACATGATTTAGTATCTACAAAATGAGGGAAAATACTACTCAATACTGAAATTTGTGCTCATTTACATAATGATGTGAGGGTGCAGAAAGAAAGAAAAATAGCTTCAAACAAGCAAAGGTAATGTTTTCCATTAGTGTATACTTGCTAAAACAACTATTAAAGAAAATACTTACTGAAGAAATAAATTGAAGAAAAGGAAAAAAGAGGCCAGCATGAAGAAATAATAAACATGTGAGTAAATTTGAAAAAGCACTGACTGTATAGGCATATTATTAAAATAATGACTTTTTAAGGGCTTAAAAATAAAAACTAAGGTGAAAATAATATAAAAACCAATTTATGAAACAATAAATAAAAAGATGAAGTGTTGTATAATTTAGGAAAGGGGTAGAGATTTTGGTTGAATTGAGAGTTTATTGAGTCAAAATGCATGCTAAAAATTAAGGATGACTTTTTTAAACCATTTTTTAATTGAAGTACAGTTATTTTACAATGCATTAGTTTCAGGTGAATAGTAAAGTGATTCAATTATATATATTAATTTTCACATACACACATTCTTTTTTTTCATTTTCAATCATTTCTTTATTCTATCATGAAAACCTACCCTATCCTTCCTATCACCCTAAAGTATCCACCTGCGACAGCCCATCTCCCCTCAACCATGGCAGCTCTGAAGAGGCAGACGGCTGGCCACAAGTGGGTGGGTTCTCGGAGGATGAGTCCTGGCTCCTGGCTCCTATATCTATAGCTCTATGAAAGTATGTGGGTGTATATGTGCATGTGAGAGAGAGTTTTTCCCAGATTCTTTTCCATTGTAGGCTTATACAAGGTACCAAATACAGCTCCTTCTGCTCTATAGGAGGTCCTCGTTGTTTTGTATCTCTAAATCTCAAACTCCTAATTTATCTTTCGTCTCTTCCCGCCCCACTATTCCCTTTGGTAACTATAAGGTTGTTTTCTATGTCTGTGAGTCTATTCCTGTTTTGTAAATATTTTCATTTGTATCTCTTCTTTTTCGATTCCACGCATAAGGGACGTCACACAATATTTCTGCTCCTCTGCTTGACTTACTTTACTCAGTATGATACTCTGGGTCCATCCATGCTGCTGAAATGGCATTATTTCATTATTTTTTGCAGCTTAGTAACATTCCATTTCATACCATTCATGGGGTTCTCACAGCAAGAATACTGGAGCTGTTTGCCATTCCCTCCTCCAGTGGACCACATTTGGTCAGAACTCTTCACTGTGACTCATCCACATGAAGTGGCCCTGCATGGTATGGCTCATAGTTTCATTGAGCTAAGCAAGCCCCTTTGCCAAGACAAAGCTGTGATCCATGAAGAGAATTACAGCCAAAGAATGTTCAAACTACGGTACATTGGAGCTCGTTTCACTTACTAGTAAGGTAATGCTCAACATCCTTCAAGCTAGGCTTCAACAGTATGTGAACCAAGAACTTCCAAATGTACAGGCTGGCTTTAGAAAAGAAAGAGGAATGAGAGATCAAATTCCCAACATTTGCTGGATCATAGAGAAAGCAACAGAATTCCAGAAAAACATGTACTTCTGCTTCACTAACTATGCCATAAAGCCTTTGACCATGTGGATCACATAAAAAACTGTGGAAAATTCTTCAAAAGATGGGAATACCAGACTACCTTACCTGTCTCCAGAAAACTTTTATGCAGGTCAAGAATCCACAGTTAAAACCAGACATGGAACAACAGACTGGTTCAAAATTATGACAAGGCTGTATTTTGTTACCCTGCTTATTTAACTCATATGCAGAGTACATCAGGTGAAATGCCAGGCTGGATGACTCACAAGCAGGAATCAAGATTGCCAGGAGAAATATCAACCTCCTCAGATGTGCAGGTGATACCACTTTAATGGCAGAAAGCAAAGAGGAAACTAAAGAGCCTCTTGATATAGGTCAAAGAGGAGAGTGAAAAACCTTGCTTAAAACTCAACATTTAAAAAAACTAAGATCATGGCATATGGTCCCATCACTTCATGGCAAATAGACATGAAAAAGGTGAGAACAGTGACATATTTTATTTTGGGGGCTCCAAAATCACTGTGGATTGTGACTGAAGTGACGAAATTAAAAGATGCTTCTTGGGAGAAAAGCTATGAGAAACCTAAACAGTGTTCTAAAAAGCAGAGACATCACTTTGCCGACAATGGTCCGTACAGTCAAAGCTCTAGTTTTTCCAGTCGTCATGTATGGATGTGAGTGTTGGACCATAAAGAAGGCTGAGTGCTAAAGAATTGATACATCTAAACTGTAGTGCTGAACAAGACTCTTAAGAGTCCCTTGGACAGCAAGGAGATCAAACCAGTCAATCCTAAAGGAAATCAACCCCAAATATTTATTGAAAGGACTGATGCTGAAACTAAAGCTCCAATACTTGGGCTACCTGATGCGAAGAACCAACTCATTGGAAAAGACCCTGATGCTGGGAAAGATTGAGGGTAGGAAGAGAAGAGGGCAACAGAGGATGAGATGGTTGGATGGCATCACTGACTCCATGGACATGAGTTTGAGCAAACTCCGGGAGACAGTGATGGACAGAGAAGCCTGGAGTGCTGCAGTTCATAGGCTGCAAAAAGGTGGACATGACTGAACAACAACAAATACTCTAGTAATATAATTTTTTAGTTATAGCACATAATCTAGGGCTTCCCTGGTGGTTCAGATGGTAAAGAATCTGTCTGCAATGCAGGAGACAGAAATTTGATCCTGGGTCAGAAAGATCCCTTAAAGAAAGGAATGGCTACCTACTCTAGTATTCTTGCCTGGAAAACCCCATGGACAGAGGAGCCTGGCAGGCTACAGTCCATGGGGTCACAAGAATCAGACACGACTAAGCAACTAACACTTTCACTTCTTTCTTTTTTCATCATATAATCTGTGAATACAAGGATGCTTTGTCAATAAAATTACTGTAATTTCTCCAATTAACAAAGTAAAGAAGAGAAAAACATATAGTTATCTCAAAAAGATAATAATACCAGGTAACAAGATTGCTGACTGTGTCTCAGTCAAAGTTCCAAGGTTATAACTATAAGCTTATATATATAAGCTTATTTAACATTTACAATTACCTCTGATGTATTTTCATTCTTGTTTTACAAATGAAGCTGTGGCTCAGAGAAGCCCAATAGCACTCAGCTTATAAGCAGCAGGGCCAGGATTTGAATCCAGACTGTCTGATTCTAAAGACCATCTCTTAGCCACAGTACATACCCCTTTTCAAACCCCAATGATTTGGGGAGAGGGGGGAAGATATTTTAGCAAATGAGGAAATATTCTAATACATAAGAAAGTGAATCTACTAGCAAATATGCTACTTCATGATAAAAGCTTGTGAAAAGTGAAAAACATGAAAGAGTTAGTAGCCTAGTCATGTCCAACTCTTTGCAACTCCATGGACTGTAGCCTGCCAGGCTCCTCTGTCCATGGGATTCTCCAGGCAAGAAACTGGAATGGGTTGTCATTCCCTTCTCCAGGAGATCTTCCCAACCCAGGGATCGAACTTGAGTCTCCTGCATTACAGCTGGATTCTTTACCGTCTGAGCCACCAGGGAAGCCTGATAAAAGGTTAAGGTATCTTACCTAAGGAAGTGAACAAGAAAGCATGCCTGCTATATGATATGGCTGTCTATATGACAAAATATAAAATCAAAACAATACTTTCATACATAGGTAAAAATATATTCTGCATGGATTTAAGACCTGTGTTTGAAAGGCAAAACTTTAAGAGAGGATACAATAGAATATGTTTTTGACTTGAAGGCAGAAAAGGATTTCTTAAACATTTAAGACACAAAAAGTTTAAGACAAAAAAGAAACAGCTGGTAAATTCAAATAAGGTAAAATTCAGAAATTCCTCTACTATGGAACAAGAGAACAGATGTTAGAGAATAAACAGTAGTAGCCGTTTTTCTGGCCTTCCCAGGTGGCACTAGTGGTAAAGAACTCACCTGCCAATGCAGGAGACTTAAGAGATGCATCCCTGGGTTTGGAAGATCCCCTGGAGGACAGCATGGCAATCCACTCAGTATTCTTGCCTAGAGAACCCCATGGATAGAGAAGCTTGGCAGGCCACAGTCCGTGGGGTGCAAGCAGTCGGACATGACTTAGCACTCATGCAGTAGTTTTTCTACAGATGTTGGAGAATAAAATAGCATTTACTAAACTGTGTTTCCAATTTCTTTTTCTTGCTAGTGCTTTTCAGTAACAAATGTCAAATTACTACATGATCTTTTGGGGGATTTTATTGTTTTGTTTTTTGTGATTTCAATTTTTTTTTTTCTTTTCAATGAGGAGGCTACAGAAACAGGTCACTGTCTAACTGTATCCATTTAGCATCCCTGCTTCTTGGATAACCAGGATTGAGAGTCTCTATCTAAAATATATCATTCTCACAAGTGACCTCTGTGCCATGAGAAAAGCTCCAAATTATGCTGTTTATATCATGTGACACTATCAGGATGCCAAAAAAGTGTGATAGCTAGCTATCTCAAACTATCTCTACAAGCCTTAGTAGGATTATGCCATAAGAATAATAGAACACATTCTTAAAAATCTATCTCTAGCACTAATTTAATAACTTATTTATATTCTTTCATTCTTTCAAAAATATTCCGTATTCAGTTACTACACATAAGGTATCTATCATTTTTAAGACAAGTAGAAATATTTAAAGAAATAAACAAATAGTTCTCTGACCTAGAGAAGTTGCAGTGGGGTGGGCCAGGTGGGACAAAAGATATTTTCAATAAAATGTAATTGCCCTAGTAGAATTAAGTGAATAATGCTGCTATAACAAAGAAAAAAAATCTATTTATGTCTGAGGGTGGAAACACTACTGGTGAAGGGTTTCAAAGAGAGCATTTGTACTGGATCTTAAATGATGAGAAAGAGATTTCTGTATAGAGGTAAGTAAACAGCAGTGCAGGTTATAGGAACAGCACAATCAAAGTCAGGGAGGCATGAAAGAGTGAGGCACATTCCAAGGAAAGGCATGAAGATTATTATAGTTGACATATACATTAAGCTGGTGAGAAGAGAATGCTCAAAACACTTCTGACTGATGAATGAGCCACTATATATGCATTCAACACTCTTTATAGTCATTCATTCATTCAACAAGTCCCAAATTCTACAGATACAGCAGGAATAAAATCCCTGACATCTGGGGGCAGGGGGAAAACAAAGATGCAAAACACAACGGTCAAATGTGACAAACACTGCACAGATAAAGCATTGAAACGTGTGTATTATCATATGTGAAATAGATCACCAGTCCAGGTTCGATGCATGAGACAGGGTGCTCAGGGCTGACGCACTGGGATGAACCTGAGGGATGGGATGGGGAGAGAGGTGGGAGGGGGGTTCAGGATGGGGGACACATGTACACCCATGGCTGATTCATGTGAATGTATGGCAAAAAACCACCACAATATTGCAAAGTAATTAGCCTCCAGTTAAAATAAATAAATAAATAAAAATAAAATAGCAAAAGGGAATAAAAGTTCCAAGAAGGAAACAATGCAATTTTAAGTAGGATGATCAGGGAAGGCCTCATACCAGTCATATTTAAACAAAGACCTGAAAGAAATAAGGAAGCAAACCATACTGCTATCGGAAGGAACAAAATTTCTAAGCAGTAGAAATAAGTCCAAAAACCCAAGATATATGAAGAATAAGAAGGCCCATGTGGTTGAAGAAGAATGATTAAGGAATGAGAAGGACCTAGAGTTAGGATAGTAGGAACTCAGTTAAGGGAAGGTAACAGGGGTTGGGTAAAGATCTGTAAAGATCTTGGCTGTTAAGAAAAGCAGTGGAGAGATCTGCCTTTCATGTATCCAGGGATGCAAGAACTCTTCAATATATGCAAATCAATCAATGTGATACACACATAACAAACTGAAAGATAAAAGCCATATGATAATCTCAACAGATGCAGAAAAAGCCTTTGACAAAATTCAGCACCCATTTATGATTAAAAAAAAAAAACTCTTCAAAAAATGGCCATAGAAGGAACCTACCTCAACATAGCAAAGGTGAAAACTTAAAGCAATCCCTCTAAGACCAGGAACAAGAGAAGGTTGCCCAGTCTCACCACTGTTATTCAGCATAGCTTTGGAAGTCCTGGCTATGGCACTCAGGGAAGAAAAAGAAATAAAAGGAATCCATATAGGAAAAGAAGAAATAAAACTCTCACTGTTTGCAGATGACATGATACTGTACAAAGAAAACTCTAAAGATAGTATCAGAAAATTACTAGAGCTGATCAGTAAATTTAGCAAAGTCATAGGATACAAAATCAATACACAGAAATCATTTGCATTCCTATACACTAACAATGAAAAATCAGAGAAATCAAGGATTCAATCCTATTCACCACAACAACAAAAAGAATAAAATATGTAAGAATAAACCTAGCAAAGGGGACAAAATAACTTTATACAGAAAATTATGACACTAATGAAAGAAATCAAAGATGACATAAACAGATGGAGAGATATTCCATGTTCCTGGGTTGGAAGAATCAATATTGTGAAACTGACTATACTACCAAATGCACTCTACAGATTCAGTGCAATCCCTATCAAATTACCAATGGCATTTTGCACAAAACTAGAACAAAAAAATTTTACAATTCATATAGAAACACAGAAGACCCTGAATAGCCAAAGAAATCTTGAGAAAGAAGAATGAAGCTGGAGGAATCAACCTTCCTGACTTCAGACTATACCACAAAGCTACAGTCATCAAGACAGTTTGGTACTGGCACAAAAACAGAAACACAGATCAACAGAAAAAGACAGAAAGCCAGAGATAAACCCATGCACCTATGGGTGCCTTTTATTTTTGACAAAGGAGACAAGAATATGCAATGGGGCAAAGATAGCCTCTTCAATAAGTGGTGCTGGGAAAACTGGACAGCTTCATGTAAAAAAATGAAATCAGAACACTTCCCAACACCATACACAAAGATAAACTTGAAATGGATTAAAAACTAAATGTAAGACCAGAAACTATAGAACTCTTAGCAGAAAACATGAAGAACACTCAATGACATAAATCAAAGTAAGATCCTCTATGACCCACCTCCTAGAGTAATGGAAATAAAAATAAACAAATGAGACCTAATTAAACTTAAAAGCTTATGCATAGCCAAAAAGAAAAAAAAAAAGAAAAAAAAAACTACAAACAAGGTGAAAAGACAACTTTCAGAATGGGAGAAAATAATAGCAAATGAAACTGACAAATGATTAATTTCCAAAATATACAAGCAGCTCATACAACTCAATACCAGAAAAACAAACAACCCAATGAAAAGTGGGGAAAAGACTGTCAGACATTTCTCCATGGAAGACATACAGATGGCTAGCAAACACATGAAAAGATACTCAACATCGCTCACTATTAGAGAAATGCAAATGAAAACTACAATGAGATATCACCTCACACCAGTCAGAATGGCCATCATCAAAAAGTCTACAAACAATAAATTCTGGAGAAAGTGTGGAGAAAAGGGAACTCTCTTGCACTGTTGGTGGGAATGTAAACTGATACAGCCACTATGGGAGACAGTATGGAGATGTCTTTAAAAACTAGGAATAAAACCACCATTTGACCCAGCAATCCCACTACTAGGCATATACCCTGAGGAAACCAAAGTTGAAAAAGACACATACACCCCAATGTTCACTGCAGCACTATTTACAATAGGTAGAAGATGGAAGCAACCTAGATGTCCATTGACAGATGAATGGATAAAGCAGCTGTGGTACATATATACAATGGAATATTAACCAGCCATAAAAAGGAACACATTTGAGTCAGTTCTAATGAGGTAGATGAACCTAGAGCCTATTATACAGAGCGAAGTAAGTCAGAAAGAGAAAAACAAGTATCATATACTAACACATATATATGAAATCTAGAAAGATAGTACTGATGAAATTATTCGCAGGGCAGCAGTGGAGACACAGACATAGAGAACAGACTCATGGACATGGCGGCGGGGCAGGAGGAAGGAGACGGTGTGGAGAGAGTAACATGGATACTTATATCACCAAACGTGAAATAGGCAGCCAATGGGAATTTGCTGTATGACTAACAGAACTCATTTTTCATACTTTGTCCACCTCATGGGAAGAGTTGACTTATTGGAAAAGACCCTGATGCTGGGACGGATTGGGGGCAGGAGGAGAAGGGGACGACAGAGGATGAGATGGTTGGATGGCATCACCGACTCGATGGACATGGGTTTGAGTAAACTCCAGGAGTTTGTGATGGACAGGGAGGCCTGGCATGCTGCGATTCATGGGGTCGCAAAAGAGTCGGACACAACTGAGTGACTGAACTGAACTGAATGGGACCAGATGACACGATCTTTGTTTTTTGAATGTTGAGTTTTATATCATCACATTTTTGAAGATGTTTCTGAACCATTGCCTAACAAACTGGATCGAGGTTCTAAGAAAAAGTGAGGGAGCAAGGAAAGATTTAGCAAATATAATATGGAACATAGTAAACTCTCGATTATATTATTTAATTGAATCTAACATTCAGTATAATTTGACTGCAACCTACATGTCCAGTCTTAATTCCAAAAATTATTCTCTACTAAAGCAAACTTAAAGAGATGGGAATATCAAACCACCTGACCTGCCTCCTGAGAAATCTGTGTGCAGGTCAAGAAGCAACAGCTAGAACTGGACATAGAACAACAGACTGGTTCCAAAATGGGAAAGGAGTACGTCAAGGCTGTATATTGTCACCCTGCTTATTTAACTTAGATGCAGAGTACATCATGTAAAATGCCGGGCTGGATGAAGCACAAGCTGGAATCAAGATTGCTGGGAGAAATATCAATAACCTCAGAAATGCAGATAACACTACCCTTACGGCAGAAAGCAAGGAACTAAAGAGCCTCTTGATGGAAGTGAAAGAAGACAGTGAAAAAGCTGGCTTAAAGCTTAACATTCAGAAAACTAAGATCATGGCATCTGGTCCCATCACTTCATGGCAAATAGATGGGGAAACAATGGAAACAGTGAAACAGACTATTTTTCCAAAATCACCACAGATGGTAACTGCAGCCATGAAATTAAAAGACACTTACTCCTTGGAAGAAAAGTTACGACCAACCTAGAAAGCATATTAAAAAGCAGACATTACTTTGCCAACAAAGGTTCGTCTAGTCAAAGCTATGGTTTTTCCAGTGGTCATGTATGGATGTGAGAGTTGGACTATAAAGAAAGCTGAGTGCCGAAGAACTGATGTTTTTCAACTATGGTGTTGGAGAAGACTCTTGAGAGTCTCTTGGACAGCAAGGTGTTCCAACCAGTCCATCCTAAAGGAAATCAGTCCTGAATATTCATTGGAAGGACTGATGCTGAATAATTTAACCACCTGATGTAAAGAACTGACTCACTGGAAAAGA
Source organism: Cervus canadensis (assembly GCF_019320065.1). NCBI lineage: Eukaryota > Metazoa > Chordata > Mammalia > Artiodactyla > Cervidae > Cervus > Cervus canadensis. The sequence goes on along the minus strand of NC_057414.1, from coordinate 4,065,766 downwards.
CCCTGATGCTGGGAAAGAATGAAGGCAGGAGAAGGGGACGACAGAGGATGAGATAGTTGGATGGCATCACCAACTCAACAGACATGAGTTTGAGTAAGCTCTGGGAGTTGGTGATGGAGAGGGAAGCCTGGCATGCTGCAGTCCATGGGGTCACAAAGGGTCAGACACAACTGAGCGACTGAACTGAACTGAAAGCAAACTGGGCTTCTCTGGTGACTTAGATGGTGAAGAATCAGCCTGCAATACAAGAGTCTGAGGTTTGATCCCTGGGTCAGGAAGATCCCCTGGAGAAGGGAATGGCTACCCACTCCAGTATTCTTGCCTGGAGAATTCCATGGACAGAGGAGCCTGGTGGGCTACAGTCCATGGGATCGCAGAGTCGGATACAACTGAGAGACTAATACTTTCACTTTGCAAAGCCAAATTACTCTCCAATTCCCTTCCTCCATAATTCCAAATAAATTTTTTAATTTAACACTTTGGTTAATTTAACCCTTTTTGCTCCAGTTTGCCTCCTTTGCTATTTCTCTCAATTCTCACTTCATTCTATACTATCGAATTCTCCACATTCCTCAAGCTCCACTCAAGCTTCATTTTCTACATGAAAGATTCCAAATTACAACAAAGAATGAACTCTTCCCTTTTCCTACTTCAAGCCAAAAGATGACATTAATCTTTACAGCATTACAGCGTAACACCATATAATATATTCATTCAGACAATAAACATTTTTGTGCTCATGATACGTTACCATTCTTAATTTCTTAACAACCCACTGCTTTATCCCCAATGTGTAGTTTGTCAGATTATTCTAGGCTCAAATCCCAATTCCTGAATAGAAATTTTTCAAAAGACATATAGGTGGCCAATAGGTACATGGAAAGGGATTCAACATCACTTATCATCAGGAAAATGTAAATCAAAGCCACAGTGAAATATCCCCACATATCAGTTAAAATAGCTATTATCAAAAAGACAAGATTAAAAAAATGCTAATGAGTATACAGAGGAAAGAGAACCCCTGTGCATTGCTGCCAGGAATGCAAATTGGTACAACCAGTGTGAAAAACATTATAGAGGTTCATCAAAAAATTATAAACAGAACTACCATATGATACGGCAATTCTACTGGCTATTTATCAAAAAAATTAAATCACTATCTCATAGAGATCTATATGCCCATGATCATAGCAGCATTATTCCAAATAGCCAAGGAATTGAAAGAACTGAAGTGCCCACAGATGAATGAATGGATAAAGAAAATATGGTGTATAAGACAATGGAATATTATCTCAATCATAAAAAAGAAGGAAATTTTGCCATTTATGACAACATGGGTGAATGAGGAGGGGAATTATGCTAAGTGAAACACATCAGAAAGAAGGCAAATACTATATAATCACTAATGTGTGAAATCTAAAAGAGTTGAACTCATATTAACCGTTCCCAGTGGCTGGCAGAGGGAGGTGAAGAAAAGGAGGAGATATGGGTTAGAGGGTACAACCTTTCAGTTACAAGAGGAATAATTCTGAGAATCTAATGTACAACACAGTGACTACAGTTAATAATACCAAATTATATGCTTAAAAGTTGCTAAGAAAATAAATCTTAAATATTTTCACTATAACAAGAACAAAATAATTATAATTATGTGAGTGAAGGATGTGGTAACTAACCATATTAAGGCAATCATTTCACAATGTAAAATATAAACTATAATACAATAATTCCACACGTATGCATTTAGTCTAGACAAACAGTGGAAAACACATCTCAAACATATTTAACATATTTAAAACATGAATGCTTTACTCAAATTATTTATAGTAAAGAAAAATGGAAACAATTTTTATCAATAACAGGATGGACAGGTAAATTTTAGAATGCTTTTATTAATGTAATACTAAGAAGCAGAGAAAAAAACAATGAATGAGCTAGAAGTATTCATAAGGATAAATCTCATGATATTAAATAAAAAATACAAGTTGCAAAAGAATAAATGCAATATAAGTGAAGTGAAGTGAAGTGGCTCAGTCATGACCGACTCTTTGCGACCCCATGGACCATAACCTACCAGACTCCTCTGTTCATGGCATTTTCCAGGCAAGAGTACTGGAGTGGGTTGCCATTTCCTTCTCCAGGGGATCTTCCCAACCCAGCGATCGAACCCAGGTCTTCCGCACTTGCAGGCAGACACTTTACCGTCTGAGCCACCAGGGAAACCAGGGGAATGCAATATAGTACCATTTAAATATAGCTTGAAATGTACAAAATAAAACATATCTTACTTAGAGATGTTCATGAGGTGTGAGGGTATAACACACATAAGTATTTTTAAACCATTAAACAAAATATCCCCAAATGTTAACTGTTTTGTCACCAGAACATTCAACAATGTAAATTCTTAATAAGACCAAAAGGACTAAGTGGTCTTACCAAACGCACACACAACTTGATTAGAAAATAAGTGGACTGCAAATGATAGTGATAACTAAATCAAAAACTATTCTGAAGTCTTGAAACTTTTTCTCAACTGCACATAGGAATAAAAACTAAAGGTCATATTTAAGTACTGTTTATACTACACACATTTTTTTAAATGTCACATGCACATTTAAGAAAAACTTTTTAGAAACATTCAACACAGGATGGTATAGTAAAAAGAGACTTTTTCAGTTTACTCAGATTTGGGGCTTCCCTGGTGGTACAGTGGTTAAGAATCCACCTTGCAAAGCAGAGAATACCAGTTCGATTCCTGGTCTGGGAAGATCCTTCATGCCACAGGTCAACTAAGTCCATGTACAGAACTCCTGAGCCAGCCCTCCAGAGCCCATGAGCCACAACCACTGAAGCCCATACGCCGTAGAGACAGTGCTCCACAATCAGATAAGACACTGCAATAAGAAACCCACAAACCACAATTAGAGAGTCGTCCCCACTCTCTGTAACTAGAGAAAGCCCACATGCAACCATGAAGATCCAGCACAGTCAAAAATAAATTAAAATTTGGAAATAAAAACAATTTTTTTAAAGATTCTTCATTAAAAACATTTACTCAGGTCTCTGTTGAAATCTTGGCTTTGCCTCATTGGATGTGTGATGATAGCAAGTCATTTACCTAACTCAACCTCATTTTCTTCACATATAAAATCCTATAAACCTCCATCCCCTCATTTGTAAAATTCCTACTAAATCAAATTCTGAAAAGGTTCATGTTTGTGTTTCATGTCTGGCACCTAGTAGGTGCTCAATAAATACAGCCTGTGTCAGTAGAGTGATGTCTCATAGATACAGTCAAAATTAGATAAAAAGTGCTACTCATTAAGCTGTTTAACTACATGGTTCATTTGTAACTGAAAATGAACTATTCAAATGAATGAAGATGTCTGGACACACTAAGGCATAGTAAACATACTGTAGTACAGTTCCAATCACAGGCTTGACTGAAGTAGCTCCCACTCATCTGTATTCCCATTTGCCTTTAATACTGATATTCTATTTATATTTTTAAAATTTGTATTACTTTTCATTAGCACACATTCCTTTTTTTAAAGTACAGAAAATAAATATATACAAATAAAATTAAATTTCTGTTTGCCTTTTTCCATGTCATCAGTTAGGCCTTTTCACCAAATTTGGAAGGTATGTTTTGGACGGTATGGCTACATGGCATACTAAAACTCACTGAGTGGCCCTGAGAAGGTACCTACCTCACATGAATAAAGTCATCTTCTTTTGGCAGCTGGGTGAAATATGTAAGTGACTCAAAAAACTATTAATAGAGAGAAACGGGCCACATTATTAAGGTATAGAAAGTAAAAAAAGACAAAGTTCCAAATATGTGCCCCAAAGTGAAAGCTTCAATGTCAGGCATTCCAAACTAATGATGCTGATTTTTATGGAGAGGCTCCTCAATGAGACAATTCTAAGTATCATATCCCAAAGTCAAAACAATAAGGATTAACTTAATTGACCATGGTTAATGACTTTCTTTAGTCATACTGACAGGTCAACAGTAAATAAAGACATCAATAAATAATAGAAACAACTATTAAACAGGAGGTTTATGAACAGGCTACTGATGAGTTAGTAAGAGCACTTGCGAAAGATTATATGATGGCAGTATATAAGCTACACCACATTAGGTTTTTGTTTTTATTTTTTAAAGAGGTTTAGAATTGATTTTGAAAACAGTTTCAAGTATAAGTAGAAACTGAATAAAATTTACAACTGCACTCCACTCCAGCCACATTACTTTGCTCATTTCCATCTTAGAGCATTTGAAGTTGCTATTTCCTCTGCTGGGAATTCCCTTCTCCAAGATCTTCTCAGGTCTCAAGAATTTCTGTTTAAATGTCACCTCCCCAGAGAAGCCTTCTGTGACCCTGCCTAAAACAACCTCATCATTCTTCATCTTGACCTATTTTCTTATCCTTTACAGTATTTATTGAGTTTTTGGTAAATTATCCATGAGGGGAGAAATAAACACTTAGAAAAAATACTTTTTTTCGAAATAGTAATTTTCAGAGCAAAACAGCTCTCTTTGTTTAGTTGTGGGTTGATGTGGGTACTGGGAAAGACTGAACCACAGTTTTAGTTCATACACTTCATTACTTTCAGTTAAAAAAAAAAAAAAAAAGCATACACAAACAAGAAGATAAAATGAAAATAAGCAGAGCTTAAATTTAGAAAGAAATTTTTTAATCCTCAAAATGAGACAGTGTCCTGGATTAGGTTGCTGACATACTTTCTCTATATTACATAAGCTTTAAAAATATCCCTGGAAAATGTCTTCAGTGTATTTTATCTTTAGAGAGTCCAAAGATTAATGAACCTCATAAAAATGATAAATTAAGTATTTCAGAAGCACATTTGCAAAATAAACCATTAAAGAGTTTGGGCATAAGAAAAAGTTAAGCCTAAATGTGCAAGATAAATTTATTAAGTAAGCTCTTTAAAGAAATATAGGAGGACATACTTACGACCTCAGGTAGTAGAAAAAATTTTAAACAAAACACAGTAAGTACCAACCATAAAGTAAAAGAGATATTATAAAAATAGTGAAAAACATTCCATGGAATAGAATACCTTTATTATGTATAATAATGAGCTTAATTCATGGATTTAATAACGAACTCCCACAAATCAGTAACAAAAAGACAGTCCAGTGGAAAAGTGATCAAGAGGCTGGAACTGGCACTTTACAAAAAAAATAATATACTAACAGCCAATAAACATGAATGAATTCTTAACCTTGTTAGTAATCAAAGCCATGCAAATTAAACTACAAGAAGGCAATACACATCCACTAGATTGACAAAAATATTATTACATTGATGCAAAAGTAATTGCAGTTTTACTTTGTTGACCTTTGCCATTTGATATTGGAATACGTTCTTAAATAAATATGGTTATGTTATACATCATCTTAATGCACATTTCTCACTTTATGTTTTTTTGCTAATGAATATTACTTGCTATTTATTTTATATTTATTTTAGACTACAGAAAAGATTTTAGACAGAAAGCGAATCTGAGCAAATTTTTTATTCACGTTCAAAATGGGTTGTAAAGCAAGAGAGACAACTTGCAATATCAACAATGACATTTGGCCCAGGAACTGCTAACATACAGTGCAATGGTGGTTCAAGAAGTTTTGCAAAAGATATGAGAGCCTTACAAGTGAGAAGTGCAGTGCCAGCCATAGGAAGTTGACAAGAACCAATTGAGAGCAATCATCCAAGCTGATCCTCTTAAAACTACACCAGAAGTTGCCAAAGAACTCAACATCAACCATTCTATGGCCATTCAGCATTTGAAGCAAATTGGAAAGGTGAAAAAGTTCAATAAGTGAGTGCCCCATGAGCTGATCTAAAATTGAAAAAAAAAAAAAAATCATTGTTCTGAAGTGTCATGAAGTGTCATCTTCTCTTATTCTTTAAAACAACAACCATCTCTTGATCGGATTGTGACATGGAACAAAAAGTGGATTTTTTATGACAACTAGAGATGACCAGCTCAATAGCTGGACCAAGAAGAAGCTCCAAATCACTTCCCAAAGCCAAACTTGCACCAAAAGATGGTCATGGTCACTGTTGGGTGATCTGCTACCTGTCTGATCCACTACAGTTTCCTGAGTCCTGGCAAAACTATTACATCGGAGAAGTATGCTCAGCAAATCAATGAGATACACTGAAAACTGCAATGCCTGCAGCCAGCATTGGTCAACAGAATGGGCCCAATCCTCCGTGAAAACGCCCAACTGCACATCACACAATCAACACATCAAAAGTTGAATGAATTGGGCTATGAAGTTTTGCCTCATCCACTGTATTTACCTGACCTCTCTCCAACCGACAATCAGTTCTTCAAGTATCTCAACAACTTTTTGCAGGAAAAACACTTCCACAACCAGCAGGAGGCAGAATGCTTTGCAAGAGCTGATAGACTCCTGAAGCACAGATTTTTATGCTATAGGAATAAACAAACTTATTTCTCAATGGCAAAAATGTGTTGATTGTAATGGTTCTTATTTTGATTAATAAAGATATGTTTGAGCCTAGTTATAATGATAATTCATGGTCCAAACCACAATTATTTTTGTACCAACCTAATAATAATATAAGTTTGGGTGAAGATGTAGAATAATGTGAAATCACTGCTAAATTGGTGCAACCACTTTGGAAACAGCTTAGCAATACTAGTTAAATAGAACGATCACTTATTCTAAAATCCAGCGATTCATCTCTTAGAAAAATTCCCTAGAAAAATTCATATGAACCAGGATTCTAATACAAAAAAGTTCACAGCTGTCTGCAGCTGAAGAATGGATACATTATGGCATAGTCATACAATGAAATACTACACAACAATAAAAATGAACAAACTAACACCATTCCCTACAATACAGATGAACCTCATAGACATAATCCTGTATGAAATAAAAACCCAAAAAATATTTAAAGCGTTATTCAGTTTATATAATTTTCATAACAAGCTAACTAAACATATATTTTATGGATGCATACATTAGTGATAAATGTTTAAAGAACAGCAAGAAAATGATAAATGCAAAACTCAGAATAATGGATGCTTCTAAGAGTAAGAAAATAGGGATGGGGAAAAGATAAAATGAGGCTTTGGGACAGTGGTAGTGTTCAATTTATTGTGTGTTCTATTTATGTGTAACTATTTGTATGATAGTTACACAGATGTTTGCTTTAATATTACTATATAATATCTAGCTATGTGTCAGGAAGCATTTAACAAGAGGCTTCCTGTGTGCTGTTTTGGATCTGTCAGGAACCCTCTGGCCCTTATTAATTCCTGAATATTCAGGAATCAAGAGGAGAGGAACACCCTTCCCGGGGCTGAGGAATCCAGGCATTTCTCATTATGGTGATAAATACCCTCTTCTTTCATTAATAGGGATCGCCTTATGTTTTGTAAATCTGGAATCTTAATCTTTATCTTTGCTGAGAATAACTACCTTGTAAGACAGTACATATGTGCACGCCATGTTGATTAAAACACCTTTGCTCTATCAGAGCTTTGGTCCCCATGTCTTTCTTTCTTTTTCTTTCTTTCTTTCTCTTTCTCTCTCTCTCTCTCTCTCTCTCTCTCTCTCTCTCTATTTCTAGCTGATTCCCTGGAGCGCGGAAGCTGGCTGCATAACCCAGGGAATATTAGCCTCTTTACTTCTTTCACTCTCATCGTCAACTCCGGACCACCAGGTTCCGGTCCATTAAAGGACCGACAAGTGGCACCCGAACAGGGACTTGGTACACGTGGATTTGGAGGGAGTGACCCCCAGGGCCTATTGAGGCCATAAGTATTAAGACACGGGTCAATCGGCTGGAATGCCCCCTGACTTTTCTACTTTACTTCAGCACTTATTTAAAGTTGAGGGATTTCTGGTTTCAGGCCAGAGAATAGAGGCTTGCCTTCAGACAGTGGTTGAATATAACCCTTGGTTCCCTAATGAATGTAGTTCCAATAGATTTCTGGCCCCTATGGGCTCTCATTGAAGCTGTGATTCTGCCATTTCAAGGTAATTCTAGCCCTCCTGATATTCAGCAACAGGCAGAACACTTATTACATGGATATGAATTAGACGATGATACCTTACAAAAGGCCCAATTAGAACAACAAAAGATATTTCAAGATTTTCCTACCAACCCTGCCCCGGTTGCTCCAAGCGCTCCTCCCCTGCCAGAGGGCACATAGCCCAAAGTCTCTCCCTTGATAAAACCTAATGATTCTGACAACGACTCCCTTAAGACACCTTTTAATGTTAAAACTGACAACACCTTTCTGAATAACAATAATCTACCCGCTTCGCGACAGAGGCTCTCTGAATTGCTGACTTTGCAATCACCAGTCTCTGAAGCCGATGGTTTTTCTGCCTTTTCAGTTTTAAGAAATGCTGACACTCAAGGGCAGATAATACCTCAATATGAAGGTATTAACTTTTTTCACATGCAACAAATGAAAAAGGCTGTAACTATGTATGACCCACATTCGCCTTTTACTAGAGAGATTCTAAATGCTCTGGCGTCTTCTATTGGAACCTTTATTCCCTATGATTGGCAAATTTTAATAAAAGCTCTCAAACCAGGAGAGTATTTTCAGTGGACAATGTGGTTTCAAGATATAGCCAGAGATCATGCTAACAGAAATGCTCGAGCTGGCGCTCCCCAAAATCAAAGCACTTTTGAGATGCTAACTGGCACCGGACAGTTTGACACCACAGAAGCTCAAACACAATGCCCTCCTTTGCTGCATGGTCAGTTAAAAACAGTGGCCCTTGAAGCTTGGGATCGAATTACTCCTCAAGGGGAGCCTACAGGTAGCTACACTAAAATATTGCAGGGACCTAATGAAGCGTATGCTGATTTCTTAGCTAGATTAGAAACTGCTATTTCCCATATAGTAATTGGAGAAGAAGCTAAAAGGCAACTAGAGAAATTACTTGCTTATGAAAATGCAAATCAGGAATGTCAAAGGGCTATAGCCCCAATTCGTGAGACAGGGACTATTTTTGATTATTTGAAGGCTTGTCGCAATCTAGGATCAGAAACTCAAAAAATGCAAATGCTAGTTGAGACAATGGATGCTTGCTTTAAAAAGGGAAATGAAGGATGCTTTACATGTAGAGGTAAGAACCATTTAAAAAGAGACTACCCTAAGAAAGCTAAAAAAAATAAAAAAATAAAAAAAAACCTCCAAAAATCTGCCCTCACTGCTGTAGAGAAATGCATGTGTAATTCTAAATTTGATGTTGAAAGGAAACCTATTCCAGGAAACTCCAAGCAGGAGACCCCCCAGGTCCCCCCCTTCAACAACAACCAGGGGGCAAATTCCATCTTTTCCCTCAAACCCTCAACATCCAGCAGTGCTGCCCCCAATATACCAGCCCTAAATGACTTTCTCCTTTACCCTCAAGCAGTCCCCTGTAGAATACCTACTGGACTTCTGGGGCCCCTGTCCCCACAAACCTTCAGTCTTTCAATTGGCCAATCTAGTTTGACTTAACAGGCAGGAAGGCCAGGGGTCTCCAAATGGAGAAAATAGGCTGCAAGTGTCAGACATTTTTATCTCTCTTAAGCAGCAAGAGGAAACAAACTAGCGATATATATTTTTTTCTTCTCTATACAAATTTAAAAGGAGGTTTCTCTTAAAATACTGTTGCCATAATGACACCTGGTTTCACTTAAAGTTAACTATTCTCAAATCCTGAGTTAACCAATGCATTTTTCTTATGGAAATGTCTGTCTTGAGCTATGTTAATGAACTATGTATTTACCCTAGATTCTTTCTTCAAGTGGTTCTGCCTAAGACTCAGAACCGACTTGACAAACCAGTATGTTTTACTCATACAAATGTTCTCTTAAGCTATGTTAATGAAACTGTATTTGCTTGGAAACCTGTCTTTCTTTAAGATTCATGTCAATCATTTTGTGGCCCGGGACAACTCACCTGGTGCCAAGGTTATCTCAAAATGCATGTTGTGGGTAAGGGGCCTGGTGCTATTTTCTTCAATTTTGAGACATTTCCTTTCTCTAATTAGCAGACTGCTAGTAGTTGTGCGACATCTGGCTGAAGAATAGCAGGGGGTCAGTCTTTTTGCCCCCTTCTGATGCCTATGTCAAAAGCTTTCTCTATCTCCTTTATACTTTAATAAAAGTTTATTACATATAAATCTCAATTTGAGAACACATTACAAACTTCTACCGATTTCCAATTAGCTTTCCTAAAATATTTTGGAGAAGTATCATTTCATTATCCTTCTGGTAAGCTGTGGAATTTCTTCAAAAACACTGAATTTATTATTTCTCACATTTCTATAAGATGGGACTAAAAATGCCAAAGCTTCATTCTGATCTCTTAAAAAATATAAAGTCTTTTACACTAAATTCCATTCTGCTCAACAAAATGAATTATATGCTCTTATTCAAGTCATTTGCCTACATCCTTACCCCATTAATACAGTCTCTGACTCTACATATTCAGTTTTTGTATTTAAAAATATAGAAACCTCCACCATAAACTCCTAGTTTCTATTAAAACAGACAATGGCCCTGCCTATATTTCTAGACACTTTAAACAATTTTTACAATTTTTTTCTATTAAATATATTACAGATATTCCTTATAATCCACAGACACAAGACATAGTCAAACAAACACACCACACACTAAAGTTATAAATAAAAAAAATTTAAAAAGGGGGAATACACAGGTACAGTAGTGTCTTCCTTATCTAAAGCAGACTTCACTAGATTCCAACATAAGATATTTTCTAAACTCATAATTATTATTAATACAGCTCTATTTGTTTTAAATTTTTTAAACCTACCACAGGGAAATATTTTAACAAGAGCAGAAAGACATTTCGAGGAATTGAAGGACACTTCTCTTCCTCTGCCCATTTGGTACCAAGACGGGTTCAATAATCAATAGAAATCTGGGAAATTAATCTTATGGGGAAAGGGATATGCTTGTATTTCCCCAGATGGATCCAACAAACTTTTTCCTCAGAAAATTTGACCCAAGGGGGGCCCCCAACATTCAAAATGGTGACGAAACAACAAGAACCCTGGGAGGAAGAAATTCCAATACAGGCCATGGTGGCTCTAAAGATCTCCAGGAAGCACAGCCCTCAGCGACATCAACCCTATGATCTCCCCACTTGGGGACAAATAAAAACCCTCACTAATGAAGTTAAGGATCTGATTTCTCAACAGGGAATGCCTCAGAGTCCTGAAAACCTTCTTACTGCTATGCTCTGTTGGCCTGCGCGACCCCCGCTTGAGCCAGGTTAACTAACTTACTTACCCAACCCCCCTTTATTACAGGTCATAAAGTGGACAGAGAAAAGACTGATCATATCAACCAATGACTCCACCCATATGCCCCCTCCCTGGAACCCTCACACCCTGGGGAGGAGGGAAAACTAATTAACATTTCTTTAGGTTATGAAGTCCTTCCTTTGTATATGGGCCCAGCAGAATTATGCATAAACGTCAGCCAACAAACTTGGGCTTCCGTCCTGCCTCCAAAAGAAGGCTTTCGGACACTGCTGCCCTTTTTCTGTCTGAACCATGTTTATTCTACTGAAACTTTAGGGAAAGAGTTAGGGAAAGAACAAAAAACATTATATATTATGCTGCTTAAGTGGCTTAAAAGGTTACTAACACTACGTTGAAACATTACCATGACAAAGGACTTCTTGGCTGGCTTGACAGTGGAATGACACCCTCCTCCTCCTCGAATGATCCTCGATAAACAAATTGGGCCTGAAGTACGAGACAATTAGAAACTTGCTGCCAGCACCAAAGAACCTGAAACTTGGACTAGACATTTCACAGAGGCCAGTCGTGGTCAGAGTAACTATTTCTTTCGCTATAATCAGTCATATTTTATACAGGCCTGTGTCCCACTTTTGTTATAGCCATAAAAAATTTACAATTTAGTAAGACTTTACATTCTGTAACTTGTATTAATTGCCAATTTTGTGTTACTACTGTTCATTTCAATCATAGTACCTACAACTGGGAACAAATCAAATTTCATTTTCTTGATAATGCCTCTCTGAATATACAATCACTGCAAAAGGAAATCTTTGAAACTTTTTCTAAACATCTGCCCTCTTCCACTAATTTGGAAACTTTAGTTAAACAAATTATCCGGGCTAGACCCACAAGGATGGTTTCAAAGTATTACCCACAGCATCGGGTCTAGAACTCTAACTGTGGTGATTGTCTTGATAATTGTATTGGTTATTTATCATCGCCTTTCTATAAGGTTGGTTAATACTAACCAAACTCATTTGGTCAGGACCTTTTTTTTTTTTTTTTACAAATATAATAAAATAGGGGGAATTGTCAGGAAGCATATAACAAGAGGCTTCCTGTGTGCTGTTTTGGATCTGTCAGGAACCCTCTGGCCCTTCAGTTCAGTTCAGTTCAGTCACAGTCGTGTTCGACTCTTTGCGACCCCATGAACCGCAGCACACCAGGCCTCCCTGTCCATCACCAACTCCCAGAGTTTACTCAAACTCATGCCCATCAAGTCGGTGATTGCTCAGCCATCTCATCCTCAGTTGTCCCCTTCTCCTCCTGCCCCTAATCCCTCCCAGCATCAGGGTCTTTTCAAGTGAGTCAGCTCTTCACATGAGGTGGCCAAAGTACTGGAGTTTCAGCTTCAGCATCAGTCCTTCCAATGAACACCCAGGACTGATCTCCTTTAGGATGGACTAGTTGGATCTCCTTGTAGTCCAAGGGACTCTCGAGTCTTCACCAACACCACAGTTCAAAAGCATCAATTCTGCGGTGCTCAGCTTTCTTCACAATCCAACTCTCACATCCATACATGATCACTGGAAAAACCATAGCTTGACCAGACAGTCCTTTGTTGGCATAGTAATGTCTCTGCTTTTTAATATGCTATCTAGGTTGGTCATAACTTTCCTTCCAAGGAGTAAGCATCTTTTAATTTCATGGCTGCAGTCACCATCCACAGTGATTTTGGAGCCCCAAAAAATAAAGAATGACACTATTTCCAATGTCTCCCCATCTATTTCCCATGAGGTGATGGGACCAGATGCCATGACCTTAGTTTTCTGAATGTTAAGCTTTAAGCCAACTTTTTCACTGTCCTCTTTCACTTTCATCAAGAGGCTTTTTAGTTCCTCTTCACTCTCTGCCGTAAGGGTGGTATCATCTGCATATCTGAGGTTATTGATATTTCTCCCGGCAATCTTGATTCCAGCTTGTGATTCTTCCAGCCCAGCGTGTCTCATGATGTACTCTGCATATAAGTTAAATAAGCAGGGTGACAATTAAGAGCCTTGACGTACTCCTTTTCCTATTTGGAACCAGTCTGTTGTTCCATGTCCAGTTCTAACTATTGCTTCCTGACCTGCATACAGGTTTCTCAAGAGGCAGGTCAGGTGGTCTGGTATTCCCATCTCTTTCAGAATTTTCCACAGTTTATTGTGATCCACACATTCAAAGGCTTTGGCATAGTCAATAAAGCAGAAATAGATGTTTTTCTGGAACTTATTGGCAATTTGATCTCTGGTTCCTCTGCCTTTTCTAAAACCAGCTTGAACATCAGGAAGTTCTCGGTTCATGTATTGCTGAAGCCTGGCTTGGAGAATTGTGAGCATTACTTTACTAGCGTGTGAGATCAGTCCAATTGTGCGGTAGTTTGAGCATTCTTTGTGGTTGCCTTTCTTAGGGATTGGAATGAAAACTGACCTTTTCCAGTCCTGTGGCCACTGCTGAGTTTTCCAAATTTGCTGGCATGTTGAGTGTAGCACTTTCACAGCATCATCTTTCAGGATTTGAAATAGTTCAACTGGAATTCCATCACATCCACTAGCTTTGTTCATAGTGATGCTTTCTAAGGCCCACTTGACTTCACATTCCAGGATGTCTGGCTCTAGGTCAGTGATCACACCATTGTGATTATCCGGGTCGTGAAGATCTTTTTTGTACAGTTCTTCTGTGTATTCTTGCCACCTCTTCTTAATATCTTCTGCTTCTATTAGGTCCATACCATTCCGGTCCTTTATCAAACCGGTCTTTGCCTGAAATGTTCCCTTGATATCTCTAATTTTCTTGAAGAGATCTCTAGTCTTTCCCATTCTGTTGTTTTCCTCTATTTTTTTGCACTGATAGCTGAGGAAGGCTTTCTTATCTCTCCTTGCTATTCTTTGGAACTCTGCATTCAAATGAGAATATCTTTCCTTTTCTCCTTTGCTTTTCGCTTCTCTTCATTTCACAGCTATTTGTAAGGCCTCCTCAGACAACCATTTGCCTTTTTGCATTCCTTTTCCATGGGGATGGTCTTTATCCCTGTCTCCTGTACAATGGCACGAACCTCCATCCATAGTTCATCAGGCACTGTCTATTAGATCTAGTCCCTTAAATCTATTTCTCACTTCCACTGTATAACTGTAAGGGATTTGATTTAGGTCATACGTGAATGGTCTAGTGGTTTTCCCTACTTTCTTCAGTTTAAGTCTAAATTTGGCAATAAGGAGTTCATGATCTGAGCCACAGTCAGCTCCTGGTCTTGTTTTTGCTGACTGTATACAGCTTCTCCATCTTTGGCTGCAAAGAATATAATCAATCTGATTTCGGTGTTGACCATCTTGTGATATCCATGTGTAGAGTCTTCTCTTGTGTTGTTGGAAGAGGGTGTTTGCTATGACTAGTGCGTTCTCTTGGCAAAACTCTATTAGCCTTTGCCCTGCTTCACTCTGTACCCCAAGGCCAAATTTGCCTGTAACTCCAGGTGTTTCTTGACTTCCTACTTTTGCATTCTAGTCCCCTATAATGAAAAGGACATCTTTTTTGGGTGTTAGTTCTAAAAGGCCCTATAGGTCTTCATAGAACCATTCAACTTCAGCTTCTTCAGCGTTACTGGTTGGGGCATAGGCTTGGATTACCGTGATATTGAATGGCTTGCCTTGGAAATGAACAGAGATCATTCTGGCATTTTTGAGATTGCATCCAAGTACTGCATCTCAGACTCTCTTGTTGACCATGATGGCTACTCCATTTCTTCTAAGGGATTCCTACCCACAGTAGTAGATATATGGTCATCTGAGTTAAATTCACCCATTCCAGTCCATTTTAGTTTGCTGATTCCTAAAATGTCGACATTCACTCTTGCCATCTCCTGTTTGACCACTTCCAATTTGCCTTAATTCATGGACCTAACATTCCAGGTTCCTATGCAATATTGCTCTTTACAGCATCGGACCTTGCTTCTATCACCAGTCACATCCACAACTGGGCATTGTTTTTGCTTTGGCTCCATCCCTTCATTCTTTCTGGAGTTATTTCTCCACTGATGTCCAGTAGCATATTGGGCACCTACCAACCTGGGGAATTCCTCTTTCAGTATCCTATCATTTTGCCTTCTCATACTGTTCATGGGGTTCTCAAGGCAAGAATACTGAAGTGGTTTGCCATTCCCTTCTCCAGTGGACCACATTGTGTCAGACCTCTCCACCATGACCCTACCGTCTTGGGTGGCCCCACATGGCATTTATTAATTCCTAAATAATTAGGAATTAAGAGGAGAGGAACACCTTTCCCAGGGCTGAGAAATCCAGGCATTTCTCATTATGGTCATAAGTACCCTCTTCTCTCGTTAATAGGGATCGCCTTGTGTTTTGTAAATCTGGAATTTTAATCTTTATCTTTGTTGAGAATAACTACCTTGTAAGACAGTATATACACACACGTCATGTTGATTAAAACACCTTTGCTCCATCAGAGCTTTGGTCCTCGTGTCTTTCTTTCTTTCTTTCTCTTTATCTCTCTCTCTATTTCTGGCCGATTCCCTGGAGCGCGGAAGCTGGCTGCGTAACCCAGGGAATATTAGCCTCTTTACTTCTTTCACCCTCTCATCGTCGAATCCGGACCACCAGGTTCCGGTCCATTAAAGGACCAACAGCTATGTTTTATAATTCTTTGCATTTTCAAACTTCTTTTAAATTTTAAAAGACTGAGAATAAAAATAAGCATTATTTGATACTTCTCTTTTTCTTACTCTCCCACTTAGGATCCTTTAGCAACTCCCAATGCCTCTATCATCACAATATATCCAGCATCTAACTACTTCTCACCTTTTTGGTCTAATTCACCATATTCTGTTTCCTGTTTCATTAAAGTAGGCGCCTAATTGGTATCTCTGCTTGTACTTCCTTCTGTATAGCTTATACTTCATAGAGTATCCAGTGTGGGTCTCTTAAAATATAAGTCAAATCTTGTCACTCTTTGGCTCTGTTGGAGCCACACTGACATTCTTGCTATTTCTCCAATATATCACGCATACTTCTGCCTCTGGGCCTTTGCATTCCCATTCTCTCTGCTTGACTCACTCTAGAGTCATACCTAGACTGAGAGAGTCCTTCAGTTCTCTGCTCAAAGTCACTTTTTCAGAAATGTCTTCTTTCTACCTTTTAAAACCATTTTTAGCTCCCTACTTATTTATATTTTATTGTGCATCATCTGACACATTTAATATTTTAGCAAGTAGTATGCACTCAATATTTATTGGATTAACATAAAAATGAAAATAAATGAACCAAAGCTTTAACAGCTTTAACAGTAGTTATACTTGGATAGAATGTAAATATCTTTGTGCTTTCTTTATTTTTCAAATGGTCTACTTTAAATGTGTATTAATTTTATAGCCAGAAAAATAAATTATCCCAAGACAGAAAAACAGTATCTAGCTTAATATGACTAGTAGTGGACAATCAATAAACATTCATTAAATTGTTAATTAATCTAGATATGAAAGGCTAACAATGCCTCACTCATATATGTGTACATGCTACCTTTATGTTTAAAAAGTATAGTTAAAAAAATATAGTTTATGTAAGGTCTTTAATTTGTACACTCCCACTATTTGCATTGCTTCCTCCCAAAATGCAAGAAAGAGTAAAAGTAGGGTTTTACTGTGAAGTAAAATATTTATTTTACTTCCAGGAAATATTTATTCCTTATTAATGATTTGAAAGCTCATGCTTTAACTTACATAAAACAATGATTTTCAAGATTTACAGAAATGGATTTCTCTTCTTCAAAAGATAGCCTATATGGAAGTTAAATTAGTGCATGAAGAATGAACCAAAATATCACACTCTAGAGACTAGTTCAGCTCAAAAAAGCTGCATCTTATTCTAACATGGATTTCTAAAACCTAAAGGCATTCTGACAATTTCAGAGCATTATTTTCAGAACCAACTGCCTCACCGTACAAAGCACAGTGACTAACATGAACGCATGCAGAGGCGCAGTGAAGGGCTGTGGTTTATCACAGGAAAGACCATTTAAGGACAGGGAATGTGCAACTTCTGAAAGAAAGAAAAACATTCTAGCTATCTTAAAATTTTTGAACCATCATCACACAGAGGAAGTGAAATTTTCCGATGTAAGGTACAGGCGGACCTATAATGACTGCATTCAACAAATATTTATTTCACACCTGGGAGCTAAGTGCTAACCACAAAACCATGAACAAAAACACAAGGGTAATAGGTCAAAAAGACATTCATCTATTAATCACTGATTAATTAAAATCACAATTATGGTACAAGCTACAAAGAAGAGATACAGAGCACCATGAGTACATATAACTGCAAGGGGAGGGGGTTATCTAATCAAGAAGGTCATGGATGTATTCACTGAAGAAATAATTGTGCTGACATCTTAAAAATAAAGGTTCATTTAGTAAAAGATGAAAGGGGACTGGGAAGAGAGCTTTCTAGGATAAAGGAACATCATATGCAGAGAAATTAAGGAATAATAAAGCAAACAAAGGAAAGCTAAAAATCTACTGTGGCTGGAACTATTGTATGATAAAGAATCATACAATAAGAGGCTGAAGACACAGGCAGGGGTCAGACATGAAGAACTGGTAGACTATGAAAAGGAATTTGTCTTTATCATAAGAATAAGAAGCCAATAGGTTAGAGTTATTAACATTAAGAATTCAATATCTACCTAAGAAAGATTATAAGAATTTAACCATTAAATTAATCTAACAATAAAATAGGCTTCCTCAGAGACTGAGCATCCCATTACAACTAGTAATCAAGTAGGATCTAAATGATCACCTTTCAAAGAAGGTCTACAAGAGACTATGCACATCTTAACAAGAAATCCCTAAGGTTTCATCCCTCAGGTTCAATCAGTCAATTATTTAAAGACCAAAAAGGGACTTCACAAAACACTTTAAAACCTGAAGCTTTAAAATGAAGTATTCATTGCTCATACCAATGTGTAGAATTATACTCAACTACTGTTTTCTGATGTTCCCAGGGGAAGATTATAATGTTACAAAATAGGAGATTCATTTGCAGTTTGGATCACAATCAACAAGTATCCATAGTCAAGACACAAGCAGAGTGTAAGCGTAGGGAAAGAGTGCTCAAAGTGAAAGACAAGCCTGAAGGAATCAGAGAAATGGATATGACAAAGAACTCTATCCTGGAGCAGAATAAACACTGTTTTATTGGCCATACTGGTATTCTCATCTCTACCTCACAGCAAAGCAAATAGAGGACATTAGAAGACATTGGTAAGTATTTTGAAAGTCAAAGTGTTAAGTCACTCAGTTGTGCCCGACTCTTTGCAACCCCATGGACTGTAGCCCTCCAGGCTCCTCTGTCCATGGAATCCCCAGGCAAGAATTCTGGAGTGGGTAGTCATTACCTTTCTCCAAAGGATCTTCCTGACCCAGTGATCGAACCCAGGTCGATCCCTGGCAATGCAGGCAGATTCTTTACTGTATGAGCCACAGGGAAGCATCAGTTGCAGTGAATATGTATGCTAAAGTTAACTGCAGAGTAAAATGCACAGAGTTCTTATTCTAGAACACAGGTTGAGATATTAAAAAGTAATATTCATCAAGTGGATGATACTGTATTTATAAATAATATTATATGACCTATTACTATAGATAACAGAACCATATTTATACATTACATACCTTAAGTAAAACAGTGTCTACTTTGCTATCACCATCAAACGTGAACAAAACCATCACTTAATAAAGCACTATCTTTGGCTTATCTCTGCTGAATGTGATATGTGTTACACATATCATACTCTTAGAGTAAACACACAATACTTGGTATACAAGGAAGTCTATGTGACACCCACTTCCAGTGGGTTCTCCAGTTGGCATATTGACATTTGACAACCCCTTAGTCCTTGGCCTCTTCTCATTTTGATGTCAAATTCTTCTCTATCATATATCACATGGTATCATAAATAGCCCATCAAAACTTGAACTTGTTCCATTTGGAATTTCTTTTCCATTTGGTTGGAACCATCTCCATTCTAACCCAGTGCTTACAATGATCCACTTGTGTGTGGATGACAACTTGCCATCCACAAGTCTGTTGTTCATGGTCTCTATTCCATCACTTAAAATTACTGAGGAAAATTGCAAAGAATAAGGCCTAGGACCAGTATCTTGCTGTCAGGCCACCTAAAAGAGACTGAATCGCTTTAGAAAATGTATCAAATGCAGTATCAGTGCCATGAATATAGTAATACATGGGTCAGAGATATTTGTTCTGCACAGGTGGAGAGGTCACAGGAATGTGTCAGGAAATAAACACTCACCAGCTCAATTATAAGCCTTGCTCACAAATAAGCTCATTTTTGTTACTGTCTATTCATCTGGATAATGTTGGAATTACTTTTGTTCTAAAACACCTACATACTAAAACCACAGTAAACCTCTTGGATTATAAACATGTCTACAGAAAGCAAATATTCAAATTCAGATCTCTTATTCCTCTTTAACACATCTAACATTTTATATGACCATTACTAAACACAATAACATTGACATAGGTCTATGGTCCTTGAAGTCTATAGGAAATAACTTTAAAATTATAAAGTCTAAAAACTGTTGTAAGATGTAAACTACTATTCATTCTATTACTAACTACAGTATAATATAACCCCAAAGCTCACATTCAACAAGAAAGAATAAAGACTCCCTTATACAGCCCCTTCTTTGCCTGTCTCATCTCCATTTCCTTCCTTCTTTGGGCCTCCCTGGTGGCTCAGCTGGTAAAGAATCTGCCTGCAAAGTGGGAGACCTGGGTTCAATCTCTGGGTTGGGAAGATTCCCTTCAGAAGGGAACGGCTACCCACTCCAGTACTCTGGCCTGGAGAATTCCATGGACTGCATAGTCCATGGGGTTGCAAAGAGTTGGACACAACTGAGCAACTTTCACTTCACTCACTTTGTCCGTCCCAGAAGGAAAAATCCCATAAGGAGAAACAGTGGCCTAAAATGGAAAGCTAAACTTGACACTGGACACAGCCTATATTAGGCTGAGCTGGAACTAATATTAGGTAAGAATCCATCCACCCACCCAGCTCCACCCTTTTCCAAAGTTCTAAAATCTATATTTTTTTTTCTGTCTCCCTCAATTCTCATGTCTTCACATCAAACACCTCCCACTGAATTATCAGCTGCCCACCTCTCTGTACAGTGACCAGCTTAGAAAAGCTCGCCCACTGCTTGTGCCACTCAACAGTCCCTCGTCCCCACGACTCCTTTCACTCTTAGGCCACTGTAATTCACTCTACGCACTTCAGCCAAACTAACTCTTTAAGAAAAAAAAAAAAAAGACGCCACTGATGACATCTCTCCCTTGCATAAAAGTCATCAATAGCTTCCTAATGTATTTAGAATAAAATCCAAACTAATTAACACTGCAAACAGGATCCTGCAAGATCCTACACTTGCATATCTCTCCAGCCATATTCAGGTCATTGTCCTCTTTCAACCTTTCACTCCAGTCTGGCCTTCTGTCACTTCCTAGAATATTCATTCAAAGTTTTCCAAATGAACACCTATGTATTGACTGCTGCCTAACCAGAAGCATGTTTATCCCATGTCCTCATCTGCCTGCTGCCTGATTTTATTTTAACAGACCAAAACTGGATTCAATATAATTTGTGATCCACATCATATTCTTATTATTGGCCCATGCAAAACCTTCTTTACTCATTTCATTTCTGTTTATTTGTTTAAACATAATAAATACCCATGAAAGCACTATTAACATGGAAACTAGAACACTGACAATAACTTGCATCTACCTAGATGGACTTGCCTCATTTTGTTCCCTGCCTGCTCCCAGGCAAGTTAACCACTATTTCTAAATCTCTTTTAATCATTCCATCATTTTTATTGTGCATATCTGAATATAGGTGTGAATTCTTATAAAGTATCTTTTAACTTTAAAAACCATGTAAAAACCTGCATATATTTATTTTTTCATTCAAAGGTATTTTGCTAAAAGATTCATCCATATTAATACATAATAAATATATGATATATATTGACAGATACAATTACGCAGCTATAGATAATTCATTTTGAGTAATGAATAATATTCCATGTGCGACTTGAACAAATTGCTCTTTTTCACCAATTATAAGAATTATTTATATATTTTTAACATTCATTGCTGATAATAAGTATCATAAGTATCTTCTCCAAGTGTATAACTTACATTTTCACTTTAAGATTTCATCTATAATACTAACATCATTTCCACTATATTTGATTATAATTCACTTAGAGGGACTTGTGGGGTCAAACAATATATTTAGATTTAACAGTTAATAGTACCATCAGACAGGCTTCCAATGGTTGTCCCAATTTATACTTCTTACCAGCCAAGTGTTAAAATTACAAAAATTTACAAGAATACTTCACCATAATTTGCTTTTCTTGTTCACACTATTATTTGCTATTCTGTGTCTAGTAGGATCTGCTTGTGATTGACTATGCACTTTCTTGAAGAGTAATGAAGGCAAATAAATATTCATATGTTGATTTGTAAAAAAAACTCATTTGATAAAAGGTCATAATCTAAAACCTTCCTTTAATAATGAACATTCTTTGTGATTTTAAGATAGCCTTCCATATCATAAGTTTCAAATAATATGCCCAGTATTTTTCACTGAACATTTTAAAGCTGGAATTTGATATTTAAGTCCTTGATGAATCTGGAGTTTTACTTTTGTATCTGATATGAGATAAATATACAATTACTTTATTTCCATAAAGTAAAACAGTTTTTTTTCTAGTTATGTTTATTGACTAGTCCTTTGTTTCCCCATTAATCTGTAGTACCACTTCTGCCCCATAGGTGTTGAGACTTGTTTTGGGTTTACTATTCTATCCCATTGGTCAATATGTCTATCTCTGCATCTCTAATATACTATCTTAATTATTTATATTAGCTTAATATTAACTTGGTTATGTATAATAGAGCAAGTCACCTTTACTATACTTACTCTTCTTCAGCAGTGTTTAGCTACTCTTGGCCCTATCATAGTCTATATATATTTTAAAATCAAATCATCAAGTAATCATAAAAATTCTTTGGAACTTTTCATTGGAAATACATTGAATTCATAGACAAATTTAGGAAGCACTGATATTTTTATATTGCATTTTCATACCATAAAAGATACATATCCCCATTGTTTAGGTTTTCTTTAATCACCTTTAATTTTGTAATTTTCCTATAGAACTGGTGGATATTTTTTCTTATATTCACATCCAGATACTTAACACTTTTCTTCTACTTAAATCCGGATAGTTAGCATCGTATCTACTTAACAGAATATAAGCCTATCCCTAAAGAAATTAGTAAAATAGACACTGAACATAATGGTACTATCAAAAATTCAACTCCAAGATATAAAAGGATTAAAAATATGAAAGCAAAGTTATATGTTATGAAAATAAAAGAAGAAAATCTAACATGTCTAGCTGGAGATCAAAAAGAAATAACAGGAAAGAAGCAGTATTTGAAGTGATAAATATAGTAATTTTCCAGAATCGATAAAAGACATGAATCCTGAACATGATACATTACATTAAAACTTCAGAAAACCAAAGACAAAAAGAAAATATTAATAACAAAGAGGAAAAAACTACATAAAAAAGAAATAACTTCTCAACAGCAACAAGAAAAAAATCAGAAAAAAAATTAAATATATCTTTAAAGTGCTACGAGGAAATAGCTGACAAGCTAGAATGATACACTAAGATAAATTATCTTTCAAGAGAGTAAAACAAAACTTCATAGAGCAAAGTTTGAGACAGTTTAAAAAAAATACCACACACACAAAAAAAACATAAGGTTCAAGAAAGAATGAGGAAGAGGAAAGCCTACAGTTGGTGGATGAATCTAAGTAAACACCTTATTTTTGTAAGACAACAAAAATAATGATGATCACTCCGGTCCATCATTGCTACATAGGATGGTCCTGAACTCAACTCTCCCATGGACACATCAAATCTACAGCTACACACAGAACAATTCTCTCTGAAAGAAATCCAGAATCTAGAGAGGACTGACCAAAATGGTCAAACAGGAAGATCCTGAGCTTACCTCCTTCTACAGGCACACCAAAATCACAATTGACAGAACAACTACCTACGAGAATGACCTGAAGACTAACAGAAGACTTTTTACAACTTAAAAAGTAGAAATCACAAAAAGAGGAGGAGGGGTAGAAATTGAGTACAGACTCACACTTTCAAGATAGGCAACTGACAAAATGAGAGGACAATCACAACTGCAGAAGTTACCCCCAAAGAGTAAAGGGTTGGAGCCCCACATCAGGTTCCCCTGATTGGGATTCCCACAATGGGAAGACAAGCCCCAAGAATGTCTGGTTTTGAAGGCAAGAGTGGGGCTTTGTGTACGGGAGAGCCAAAGAGTCATAAGAAATAAGAGTCTGGTTTTGAAGGGCACACATAAAATCTCACAAGCTCTGGAATCATCAGAGAGGTAGCAATTTGAAAGAATCCTGGGGTGTACCCACTTGCTGATCTTGAGAGGTAGGGGACAACTGGGATGCCTCTTGGGGACATACACAATGAAAGCAGGGATCTCGTTCTACTACAAGGACACTGGTGCTAACAAACATCATTTGGTAATCCTCCTTCTAGCCCAACCGTGCCAGGTGGCTTACCCACCCAACAGCCCACTAGCACCAGTTCTGGGACCCTTCATACCAAGCAGCTAGGTGCATGGGGACTCAGCCGTTTCCACTAGTGGGCCAGCACTAGCCCCAGGAACCCCCAGGCTGCACTGCCAATTGCAAAGGGACTCAGTTCCACCTACCAGCAGCAGGAGGTATCATAGTCCCTGACTTCAAACTATACTACAAAGCTACAGTCATCAAGAGGGTGTGGTACTGACACAAAATGGACACATCCACAGAACAGAATAGAGAGCCCAGAAATAAACCCACACTGATAAGAACCATTAATCTAGGACAGAGGGAACAAGAATGTGCAATGGAGGAAGACATCCTGATCAATAACTGCTGCTGGAAAAACTGGACAACCACAGGCAAAAGGGAAAATGGACTACTCCCTTACACCATGCACAATAATAAACTCAAAATGGATTAAAATTTTAAATGTAAGAGCTGAAGCTGTAACTTTCCTAGAAGAAAACATAAGCAGTAGGCTCTTAATACCAGTCTTATCAATATTTTGTTAGATATATATCCTCAAGCAAGAGAAACTAAAGCAAAAATAAATAGGACAACATCAGCTATAAAAGTGTTTGCATAGCAAAGGAAACTATCAACAAAACAAAAATACAGCCTACAGAATGGGAGGAGACATTTGCAAATGCTATATCTAACAAAGGGTCAATATTCAAAATAAAGAATTCATACAATTCAACATCAAAAAAAAAAAAAAACCCAAATGACCAGATTGAAAAATGGGCACAGGACTTGAATGGGATTTTTTCCCAAAAAAGACATAAATATGGCCAACAGGCACATGAAAAGATGCTCAACATCACTAATCATTTAAAAAAAAAATACAAGTCAAAACCACAATGAGATATCACCTCACACATGTCAGAATGACGATTTTCAAAAAGAAAACAAAAGATGTGAAGAAAGGCAAACTCTCCAGCACTGTCAGTGAGAACATACATTGGTGTAGCCACTGTGGAAAAGAGTATGGAAGTCCTCAAGAAGTAACGATGTCTGGACCAAGAAATTCCACTTCTGGGTATTTTTTCAAAGAATACAAAAATAACAATTCAAAAAGATAGATGCACCCCGATGTTCACTGCAGCATTATTTACAATAGCCAAGATACAGAAGCAGCCTAAGTGTCCACTGACAGATGAATGGATAAAGATATATGTGGTATATATATATAATGGAATGTTTGTTGTTGTTCAAACAATAAGTCATGTCCAACTCTTTGTGACCACACGGACACAGCATTTCAGGGTTCCCTGTCCTTCACTGTCTCCTGGACTTTGCTCAAACTCATGTCCATTGAGTTGGTGATGCCATCCAACCATCTCATCCTCTGTCGCCCCCTTCTCCTCCTGCCTTCTATCTTTCCCAGCATCAAGGTGTTTTTCAGTGAGTCGGCTCTTGGCATCAGGTGGCCAAAGTATTGAAACTTCTTCAGCTTCAGCATCAGCACTTCCAATGAATATTCGGGGTGGATTTCCTTTAGGATCGACTGGTTTGATTTCCTTGCTGTCCATTGGACTCTCAAGCATTATCCCCAACACCACAGTTCGAAGGCATCAATTCTTCGGAGCTCAGCCTTTTGTATTGTACAGCTCTCTGAGTAATGAATACTTAGTATTCTGAGTAATGGAATATTACTCAGACATTAAAAAAGCAATGGCATGGGTAGACCTAGAGGGTATTATGCTAAGTGAAACAAGTTAAACAAAGGAAAACAAATACTGTATTATTTCACTTTTATGTGGTAACTAAAAAAGCAAACAAATCAACAAACATAAAGCAGAATATACAGAAATATGGAATTACTATATTGTATACCTAACATAGTTTTGAAGGTCAGTTATATTTCAATTAATTCTAGTTTTTTAAAAAAGAAATCCAGAAACTAGCTGAGTGACTCTTATAAATCAGACAGACAAGAAAAAACACACTGAAACAGGGCTCAGTGCAGAGTCAACAGACAAAAATGCCCATCTCATTCTTTCCCTGAAAGAGGTGTATTAGCATATCTTAAAAACTAAAAGCCTGAGATTCAGGGTCATAATTAGCACAGGTCAACTGTGATCTTCCCCAGACATCAGGCAAAAATACTGGTGCTGTCTCCACAATTTCCTGCCCTACTGCAGGTCACTGGTATCTCCCTAAAAGGAGTCTGTGCACAACCTGTCTGGAGCACTAGCTTTTGCAACTGCTGCACATAAGACACACCCCCTCATCACTTGGCTTTAGTGGCCAGCAGGTGCCTGCATTCACAGGTTCAACGGGGCTGCAGCAAACAGTCTGGCTATTCCAATCTCAGCACAGAGGCAGCAGTCAGAAATGCCCATCTCTGAGTCTTTCCATGAAAGAGGCCAATTTGCATATCTTAACAGCAGAAGCCTAAGGGTCAGGCTTCTAATTCAACACACATGTGGGAGTCAACTATAGTTCTCTTCAGACCACTTCCATGGTCATACACTGGCCAGCCAATGGTTACCAGAGTCTTCCTGGAACAAGCTGTAGTCGTATCAGGAGCCCCTGGTTTTGCTGCCATCACCTAGGAAATGCATCCCTTGATCATCTGGTCAACAGGACTTGCATTCACAGGTACAATAGGACTGTAGCAAACATACTTCTTAATCAGATATCACTCCAGGGTTCAGTAAGGAGGGAGCAGACAGAAATGGCCATTTTCCAGCCTTTCCCTCAAAGAGATTTACTTGCATATTTTAAGAGCTGTTGCCTCAGGGTATGGCCTCCAGGATGGACAGCAAGGACATAAAACCAGTCAATCCTAGAGGACATTGAACACTGAATATTCTTTGGAAGGACTGGTGCTGAAACTGAAACTCCAATATTTTGGCCACCTGATGTGAAGAGCTGACTCACTGGAAAAGACCCTGATGCTGGAAAAAAAAAATTGAGGGCAAGAGGTGAAGGGGCCAACAGAGGATGAGATGGTTGGATGGCATCACTGACTCAATGGACAGGAGTTTGAGCAAGCTCAGGGAGACAGTAAAGGACAGAGAAGCCTGGTGTGCTGCAGTTCAAGGGGTCACAAAGAGTCAGATACGACTTAGCAACTGAACAACAAAAAACCTAAATCCCGGTGCGACTGAGATATTCCCCTTTGGAACATGACAAGTTGTGACATTCCGGCTATCAGAATCTATTAGAAGTCACTAAGCAAAGAGTGAATGAAAGTCACTCAGTTGTGTCTGACTCTCTGTGACCCCATGGACTATACAATCTATGGAATTCACCAGGCAAGAATACTGGAGTGGGTAGCCTTTCCCTTCTCCAGGGGATCTTTCCAACCCAAGGATTGAACACAGGTCTCTGGCATTGCAGGTGGATTCTTTATCAGCTGAGCCACAAGGGAAGCCCAAGCTAATAGCTAATACATATCTAAAAGATATAAAACCCACACAATTAAATGGCAGAAAACAATCTAACTGAAAAAATGAGCGGAGAAACTGAATAGACATTTTTCCAAAGAAGACATACAGATGGCCAATAGACACATGAAAAGGTGCTCAATATCACTAATCATCAAAGAAATGCAAATAAAAATGATAATGAACTATCACCTAACACCTATTAGACTGGCTGTCATCAAAATGACAAATGATAATAAGTGTTTGTGAGGCTGAAGTGAAAAGGGAGCCCTTGTACACTGTTTGTGAGTGTGTAAACTGGTACAGCCCCAATGGAACAATATGGAGATTCTTCAAAAAATTAACGATAGACCTACCATATGATAAACCACATCTGGGTATATATCTAGAGGAAAAGAAAACAGGATATTGATGAGATATATATACTCCCATGATCACTGCAGTATTATTCACAATAGCCAAGCCAACGAAATAACCTACATCTCCATCAATAGTAGAATGGATAAAGAAGACATGCACACTGGAATGTTATCCATTCAGAAGAAAGAAATAAATCTTGTCGTTTGCCACAACAGGGAGGAAGCTTGAGGGCATTACACTAAATGAATTAAGTCAGACAAAAAAAGACAAATACTGCATGATTTCACTTAAATGTGCAATCTAATTTTTTTTTTAAGTCAAACTCAAACTCATAGCAGCAGATAGTAGAAAAGTGATTCCCAGAGGCTGAGGGCTGGGAGAAATAGGGAGAGGTAGGTAAAAGGAAATAAACTTTCAGCTATAAAATGAATAAGTTCTGAGAGTGTAAGGTATTACATGGTGACTACAGCTGATAAGTGTATTGTAGAACTGAAATTTACTGAGAGAGTAGAACTTAAATGTTCTCACCAAAAACTTATAAATTAAAAAAGTGTGTGTGTATACACAAACACACATTTATGAGTGTGTGTGTATATATAGCGATGGATATGTGTGTGTATATAGTGATGGCTATGTCTGTGTGTATGCCATTTCCTTCTCCAGGGGATCTTCCTAACCCCGGGATTGAACCTTGGTCTCCCGCATTGCAGCAGATGCTTTACCGTCTGAGCCACCAGAGAAGTCCCATATAATAATAGATACACAGTGATGGATATAAACATATATAGTGATGGATATATTGATTACATGGAGCTTCCCAGGTTGCTCAGTGGTAAAGAATCCACCTGCCAATGCAGGAGACACAAGAGACTCAGGTTCAATCCCTGGGTCTGGAAGATCCTGTGGAGGAGGAAATGGCAATCCACTCCATTATTCTTACCTGGAAAATCCCATGTCAGAGAAGCCTAGCAGGCTACAGTCCATAGGGTTGCAAGGAGTTGGACACGACTTAGCACACACACAAATATTAACTAATCCTTTCACAGTGTACACATATATCAAATCATTACAACATACACTGTGAACATCTTACAATTTTGTCAACTATACCTTTAATAAAGCTGAAGAAAAATTTTAAGGTTTAAAAAGTTGCCTCTTACATGTGGGTCTAGGATAAAGAGATATGGTATAAGATAAAACCAAAGCTCAGCAGTCCAGACTACATATAGCCCAACACTGGCTAACTATATTGGCATTTTTTCCAAAGCATGCTTGAAATATTAATACTTTGACTATTCTTTGTATTTGGCTTTGATATTTTTTAAGGACACATATGTAAATTATCTGTGTGTGTATATCCAAACATACACACATACACATACAAAAGAAAAAGAGCAAGAATCAAACATACATTAAAAAGATACTTCTGGGAACTTCCCTGACAGTCTAATGGTTGAAACTCCATGCTCCCAATGCAGGCGGCATGGGTTCAATCCCCGGTGAGGGAACTAAGTTTCATATGCCACACAGCACAGCCAAAAAAAAAAACAAAAACTTCTGACTACAGTGTAGAAAATGCGAAAAACTATTCCTATAATTCCAGCAAGAGATGGAAATGTATGTGAAAAGAGCCAGTACATTGTTTTACACATGCTTTTTTCCTCATATATAAACATGATTATCAAATCAACTCATCTGAAACGAAAGTATTGGGATAGTACATGGAAACATATTTCTGTTTCTTACATAAAACAAAATTTCACAGAAAGAATAATAGCCAATATCTGTCATCCACAGATAAGATAAAACAAAACAGACATTAACCCATGGATATCGATTCTATTTGTCTACATCCATCTAACTCTATTTTACCATTGCGCATGATAACATTTCAATGAACCATCATGATTAGATGTAACTAATATACTCTTTAAAAGGACTTTTAAGAACAATAATGATAATTACTAAAAGTGCTAATTTATCCTTTACATCCACTAATTAAGAGCACATTTTCCTTCATTCATTTCCTCTCCATTCTCCACATATATATATATGCACATTTGCCCAAAACCACTCATCGGTAAACATGTCACTATACTAATATAAATAAGCAAACACCCTGGGTCTTCATATACTTACACTCTAGTGCTAACTTTTGTCTAATTAAGCTCTATTTTAAATTCAAAATAATATAGAAAGATATACAGTATAAAATGAATCTATAACATTCAAGAGACACAAAAGGAGAACAATGTATATTTGAATAGGGATAGAAAGTCAGTGAGTAAGTAGATTAACTTTCTTCCCCAAGCCAGAACAGAAGAATAACATATTTAAGCTTTCTTCCTTGATTAAGCCCTCCATTGACTTTTTTCCCCTAATGTTCTCAAAAGGCCATATTATATTAAGATTTAATAGTGAGAATCAATGTGTTTGATTAGAATACCTAAATGGAAAATAGAATTCAATCAGTACAATTATTGGGATTTCACCCTACAAATTACAGAAATTTTTAATGCTATTTTAAAACAAATTACATAACCTTACTCTGCAATTAGGAAGAGTTGATTCTGTTTCTTTCTTGTCACTTTCTATAAGACTTGGACTATATCCAGACTGTGATAATGATTTATTATAGAGCTTTTAACTCATCACAAACCAGATCTCCCAAATCTAAATCCTTATTACCATCAGCGGACAGAATATTCACAAAACCTCATAAACTTCCACTGGATGAGTGACAGCCTAACAAAATAGCTGCGTCCCAATCACAGAGAAACCAAAGCAACCCCATCACAGAGCAGGAGCAGCCGACTAAAACGTTCTGTGTGCCTTCTTTCCTTCAGATTCCCTTCTTACGTTTACTTCACTAACAAAATAGCTGACAGGTCCCACATGCCAAGTCCCAGCTGGTTCTTTCCACCTCACTGAGGAGTTAACATATGAACAACTGCTCTACAGTTTGCTAATAATAACGATAATTCCTATCAGTCTGAGTACTTCCTATGTGCAGGGTATATAAATTAAGCATTAAGATAAACTGTTATTATCCACATTTTATAAATGAGGAAACCAAAGCTGAGAGGTTAAGAAGTTTACAAAACTGAGGTGATAGTTTAGGACTGTCAAAATTTACATAGCCAGCAAGTGGTGGGACAAGGGTTCACTCAGGCCTGACTCCAGAGTCCAACTTCTTGACCACATATTAATTACACCTACCCAGCTTCTCTCCACCATAAAATATCTAGGTTCTCGCCGCCATAAAATGTCTAGGTCCTCTGCCCTATAGGATCTGCTTTAGTTAGAGAATTCATATTCTGTGAACTTATCCCTTTGTATAAACAAGATATTGTTTTAAAGTTAGGATAATCTAGGTTTATTCAGAATAATCTTCTTACTGCATGGACCAGATCAAGATCAGTAAGTGAATTGCAAACCTGACTTCACATATTGTCTTCTATATTTCAACAATCAAATTATACTTTCTAATGTATTCAGTAATCTGAAAACAGTCAGGCCCACCAAATTATTCTCAATATTGCCTTGAGAGTCCACCTTGTCACAAATATAGATAAGTCTAAGGATTGTGCCTAACCGAGTCTTCGCAACAGCTTCAGAAACCTTCCACCCAAAGGATTCAAAAGGATGATAGATGTACAACAAAAGTATATTTTCCATGAATTTCCTTAGTATAGAAAATATGATTCACAGGTTTCTTCTCCTCAAAGGCTCTCCAACTCCTCTGGTAGTAGGAAGTCCAGGAAACTAGCCCCATATGGGAACTCTGACCAGTGAAAAGAGTGACTCTGACCCAAAACTCAGGTACATTGCAATAAAGGGCATGTGAAAATAAAGCTAAACCACAGAAAGAGACACCACCCAAACTTTAAACATGTATTCAGCAACTCTATTTAAAATAAATAATGCATAGTTTTAAAATGATAAGGAATGATAATTATCCATTGTGAAAGTACTATAGGAAGAATATGTAAAGTATCTATACCCAAAGCACTTTCCATCAGGAAATTTAGAGAAGGCTTCAAAACATGAAATTCAAATTGTCTTGAAAAACAAGTAAAAGTGCTCTAGGCATTCAGAGGGGGAAAAGAGCACCCAAATGGATAAAATACACACCAAGGAAAGGTCAAAAGTAATGGAGCACTCAAGGCAAGAGTGTAAAGTGTGCTGTATGCTCAGTCACGTCCAACTCTTTCTGACCCCGTGGACTGTAGCCCACCATGCTCCTCTGTCCATGCAATTTTCCAGACAAAATTACTGGAGTGGGTTGCCATTTCCTTCTCCAGGGAATCTTCAAGACCCGGGGATCGAACCCATATCTCTTGCGTTTAAATTGGCAGGTGGATTCTTTACCACTGCACCTCCAAGGAAGCCCTAGACAGTGAAGAGCACTGGTTATATCAAGTTGAAGAGGCAGATGAGGACCAGATCACAGAGGCCCAAAATACCATGCCAAGAATTTTGCACTTGATTTCAGGGGAAATAAAAGAAGCACTGAAAGCTTTTTAGTGGAAGATTTCACACATATGTGGTTTAAAAAGAGCATTCTGACAGGTTCTATAAGCAACGGGTGTTGCTTAGTCACTAAGTCCTGTCCTGCTCTTTTGCAACCCCATGGACCCCACCAGGTTCCTCTGTCCATGGGATTTTCTCAGGCTAGAATACTGGAGTGGAAAGCCATTTCCTTCTCTAGGGGATCTTCCCGATCCAGGGATTGAACCCACATTTCATGCATTGCAGGTAGATTCTTTACCACTGAGCCACCTGGGAAGCTGATAAGCAATGGGGAAGTATTCATAATAAATGTTGTCTTTCAATGATGGAAGAGGATGATAAAGTTAATTTTTTAATAAACTAATATTTGGGCTAGAATGAATGTGAGGTGTCTATAACTGCATTTAATACACGTGAAATATCAAAAACCGAATGAGACTAAAGTGTTTGCAAATCCAGTACGATGCTCATTTTCCACAGCAATTTAGCATTAGATACTAATTGGGGCTCTACACTGAATATTTCAAAAAGATGTTATTGAGATAATGCTTCACTGGACAAGCTTACATTAATTTTAAAAGAAATTTTAAAATTACTTTATGTTCAATTTGACATTGAAATTAGAAAATAGTTCTTTAAACATTTACTAAGTGTTATGAATGAAAAAACTGTTTCTCAACTGCCTGCCCTGTTTGCACCATAGGTCAATTAATTACTTTGTAACACTTGTATCAATCTGTGTGCGCCTGTGTGCTTAGTCCTCAGTCATGTTCAACTCTGCAATCCCATGGACTACAGCCCACCTGGCTCCTCTGTCCCAGGAATTTTCCAGGCAAGAATACTGGAACAGGTTATCATTTCCTACTCCAGGGAATCTTCCTGCTTCAGGGATCAAACCCATGCCTGTTTTATCTCCTGCACTGGTAGGTGAATTCTTTACCACTGTGCCACCTGGGAAGCCCATATGATATATATATATATATATCATGTATATATGATATATATATTGATATAGATCTATTTATCAATATATATTGATATAGATAGATATATCAATATATATTGATAAATATTGATAAATAGATTGATATGCTTTAATACAAAAACTTCCCCCATGTAATTTCCATCATGGAATATTACCAATGGACACATCCCATGACCCTTTATTGGTTTCCTAGTGCTCATGGAAATATTTTAAAAGTAATACTAGTGCATAGTATTATTATGCACCAGTTACATGCCAGACACTGTGCTATGCACTTTAACATGTACTATGTCATGTAGGCAACAGGATGAAATAAACACTATAATTATCCTCTATTTTACAGTAAGACTTAGGTAGTTAACCAACTTGCTGAAGGATACTACATCGCAAGTGGTAAGGCTTCCCAGGTGGTGCCAGTTGTATAGAATCTGCCTTCCAGTGCAGGAGATGGAAGAGACATGGGTTGGATCCCTGGGTTGGGAAGATCCCCAGGAGGAGGGCACTGCAGCCCACTCCAGTATTCTTGCATGGAGAATCCCATGGACAGAAGAGCCTGGTGGGCTACAGTTCATAGGGACACAGAGACTGAGACACAACTGAAGTGACTGAGCACTAAGACCAGTATCAGAAACAAAAAGGCTAAATTCCAGAGCCCATGCTTTTAACTACCTGTCCCACACAGTTAAATAATTTAAATGTACAAAACATACTCTACAGTGTATCTCTATCAGATAGACAATATGTAGATTCTAAGTGATCTTTAAAATTCCCATTCCCGTCACTTGAAATCATTCAGCTATCATTTATTTAATAATGTATTTGTATATCTGTTATAGGTCAGGCAGTGCTCCAAGAACTAGGTGTACAATGATGAACAAAACAGGCAAAAAACAGTCACCATTCTAGTGGGAAATATAAATGATAAGCAAAACAACATATAATATGAAAGGAAAGAAACCATAAATGGTGTTTTGAAGAAAAATAAAGGGTGCTAGGAGCTGCCATGCAAGTATTTTCCTCAGCAGAGTGCACACACCACCAGAATGGCAGTGATCAGCCACACAGGCTACCAGAGCTACCGCCCTGCTCTGAGGCCCATTCTGAGCTTCACAGTCTGGCTGCCTAAGTCTGCCAGCTGCCACAGTCTAGCCAGCCTCCTTCTCCCAGCCTAATGACACCCTATCCTCCCTCAGAACCCTCTAACTTCCATTTTCCTCCCCCTTCCCTACCTCAACCTTTGGGGAGATTCTTGAAAACTGTGAGTCATCTTTCATGACTCAGATCAAATCTCATTCTTTTGTGTAAAGTCTCCCCTGACTCACCCATCCGCACTTCCTCCTCTGCACTTAAAATTGTATGTACTACATTACATTTGTTGGTTCACATCTCTTTCCTTTACTAGACTGTAAGCTTATTCATCTTGTTACATCTAGTAACCTAATTAATCCCCAGCCCTGTCTCTAAACAGATACTCAGTAAAAGTTGAAGAATGACAAGCTTAACGTTGCAGTGTATGGCACAATAAAGGAAATAGCATAATTAGCAGAACAGACTGACAAGGTAGATAGGAATTCAATCATCAAAGTCCTCATACTCTAGGCCAAGGAGTTAATGTTTGTATCCTAAAGGGAACAAACTACATGGACAGAAGAAAGGTTTAGATCTATGTATATCTAGGCCCTATTTCATATCCACCAGTCATATGTACAAACTTGGGAAGATTATTTAACCACCAGGAGCCTTAAATTTCTTCATCTGTTAACAGGGATAATAGAACCTCCCTCACAGATCTGGTATCAGAATTAAAAACAATGTTTATAATGCATATAGCAAAGTGCCTCACGCACACATACACACATACAAACAATAAATGGCACCTATCATTATCATAAATGATATAAGGACAGGAAGGACATTAACAAAATCTGTGTTCTAAACACATTACTCTGTGAGGATATGAAAGACACATTGTCAGGGAGAAGAAAATAGTAGTTAGAAAGACCCAGAAGGCTATTTTTAAATTCTTCCAAGGAAAACAGCTAAATATCTCAATTAAAGAGGGAACAATTAGGATGGGGACCAGAGGAAAAATATGAAAGATACACAGAAAAATAACTGGTAAGATTTCGTAATTATTAAGATATGGGGGACTGTTACATAATGATGAAGACTAGTTAGAAAAATCGATAGGTTAAAGATCAGCTATGTCAAATAAATGATGGCTTCTGTAATCAAAAAAAAAAAGAAAAGGATACTTCTAAGAGCACGACAGTAAAACCAGTAATGTGAGCAAGGTGAATGGTATGAGCCTGGAGTAAGGTGTGCAGATCTAACTAGAGATCAAAACATGAAAAGAGATATTAGAAAGCAGGGGTTTATACCTTTTTGAGTTTAGATTAGAGAGGCAAAAAGACATACTAGTGAAATGGAAGTATTCACTGAAGACATTTCCATTAATAAAAAACTGGGTAGAACTAATCAATTTTGAAGTTCCAACTGATAAGTTCACGTCAAATAGTATTCGTTTGATCAAGTCTTGATGTCTCAAACTTGACTCCTCAAGCAAAAAATCTGGCCTAGATTTTTTCTAAATCCATGATATTTCTCTTCTTTTTCTTTTGGTTCCTATTGAAGACTACATTTTTTAGGCAAAGCCACTTGGATTTCATGCAGCTTGGGGAAAAAAATTATGAATATTAATAAAAAAGGAAAAAACTTAAATGAGTGAATTTCTCTTTGTTTGAATTTTATTAGTTCAAGTGACTGTCCACATTAGAAGTAAAAAAAAAGTTATGCTAAGGAATTAAAGTTTTTGAAGAAAAAAGACCAGATAGAATTTTTAAAGAAATACGTAAAGGAATACAAACGTATTTCATGATCATTGGTCAAAAACTGGGAATCCATTCAAGGACTTAAACTTATCTGTGCCCTAATAAAGTGAAAAAACTTATGGAGTAAAGGATTGAAACTTAAATAATAATTTATGCCTAACAATTTAATTCCATTGTTACCTACTTCAGGATTAACAATTAGTGACATTTCACTTGAAAATTTCAAAGAACAGGAATAATGATGTTAATAAATCAGTAAACAGCCTTATAGCTTATTAATAAACTACAGAAAAAACATGTAATATTGTATGACCTTGGACAAGCTTTTTGTCCTCTTTGTGCCTCAGTTTCTTCATATGACTGTTGACCTTTAAAACTTCTTCCAACTCTAACATTCTATGAACCTGTAAAATCATAAATTACATACTATACAGACTATTAAATGTTATAGGAGTTCCAAGGAGAAGCATTAATCTGGACTGAAAACCATGCTGTAACAGAAAGAGAGAGGTCATAGAGTAATAAAAACCACAGCCAAAGAGTGAATATATATCAAGACTATGCAAAGTACTCTACAGTCACTATCTGACTTTTTGAAATAACAGACTTTATTTTTAAAACAGTTTTAGATTTACAGAAAGATGAGAAAAAAGTAGAGTTCCATATACTCACTCACTCCCTGACTTAAGTTTCACATTCAGACACATACTATGAAGTTACTATTATTATGATGTCTATTCAGCTGATGAAGCTGCCACAGCAGACAGACAGTGGTTAAAGCTGGATTTGTTCTCAAGTGCAATCCCCACCATGAGGCTGCACAGTCTTCCACAAACACCTGGTTTTAAATTACTGCTCTGCAACTTACTGCAAAACACACGATATGACCTCTCTGATCATCACTGCCAGAAAATGTGACAAAATGAAATAATGTGTATAAAGTATACTCATTAGTTAGTTTCTTTCTTTCTCTGAAGTAAACTGAGTCTCAGGAAGGAGATAATCTTTAATCTGCACCTTCAGTTATCAAAAAAAAAAGCATATACCATTTTGATACAGAAAAACTGTTCACAAAGACACAGAAAACTCTTCATTTTTATTTTAGATATCAGGAATAGTGAAGGGTTTTGAAAGAATGATTGAGAAAAAAGAAATAATACAGAACTAAGCGGAGACAGGACCATATTTCAATAAATCAATATCTGCATTTAAATGAACTAAAGAGAAGTAAACCTCTTCATAATAGATAAGAGAAGATAAGAGCTCCATAGAACAAAGCTCTTTAAAGAATACAGGAAAAGATTGGTCTGGGACTTCTTTACAAAAAAACAAAACAAAACCATAAAACTTCTATTCCCAAGCAAAAGAATACTAAAAGTTATGTAACAAACAATTCGGCAAACACATATTAAGTAATTACAAAATACAAAGCTCTCTGCTAGTTGCTGAGGTAGACTAAATAATGGTCTCCCAAATATGTTCATGACTAAATACCCACAACCTATGAATGTTACTTTATATGATAAAAAGAACTTTTCAAATGTGATTAAAGATAGTGAGATAGGAGACTATTCTGGATTATTCAGTGGGCCAGGTGTAATCATGATAGTCCTCATAAGAGGACTACAAGGGGGGTCAGAGATGGTACCAGGATGATGGAAGCAGAAACTGGGGGATGCAGTTTAAAGATGAAGTAAGAGGCCACAAGTTAAGGAACAGAGAAGCTACAAAGGGCAAGGAAATAGATACTCACTTCAGGGCCTCTAGAAAGATCATCTGCGGACACCTTGACTTTAGCCCAGGAAAACTAGTCTCAGACTTTTCAAACATCCAGAATTATAAGAAAATTAATTTTGTTGTGTTAAACCGCTAAATTTGTGGTAATTTATTACAGCAACAATAGAAAACTGTTATAGCTGCAAAACAAGAAACCACTATACATTAAGACTCTATTATGTACTAGGCACTACAATAGGTACTTTCTCGAGACCTGGTTTTTGCTTACTAAGATATTTCCATCTAATTGAAGCAACAAAAAGGTGTTCAGCTCATTATGTGATAAAAGCTATAACTGAATAAAAGTCTTACGGAAACATAGAAATTTAGCCCTAAAGGATAGGAACAAGGCTTTAAGTTTATGGCTTGCTTTTATAGATATCCTCATCACTTGGGAAATATTTCTACCTAAGACACAAAACATCTTCCTCTCTTTGTTGACATGAGAATTTTATAAGCCTCAAGCAATCTCAAAATTGAGAGTGAAAATCAGGAACTCATTTGGTTGAACCTTTTTGGTAGGTGATGGTTTTTAACTTTCAGATTGTTTCAAAAATCTTTCTAAGTCATAATGCCTGGGGGGAAAATGTCTGCATATAATTGGTCTTAGATCAAAACTCATAAAAAAGTATTGTCAGATCAAATGTTTTAAATTTAGGATACAAACAATATGATACAGGTGAATAGTGATGCTTTTGATACAATATAAAAGATATTTATTTGCTGAACACCATCTGGGAAAACAGAAAACTTGCAGGCACTGTGGGAAAAAGCAAACTGAAAATACAAGCTAACAATAACAAAGATGTGTGGAGAGTCCCAGACCAGTTCACTGTTTCTGAAACCTCTTCAGTGGGAGAAACAACAGTGATGACTCTAAGTTGTAAATGAGCAAGAAGTCTAGAGAGAAGGAGGACTTCCCTGGTGATTCAGATGGGAAAGAATCTGCCTGCAATGCAAGAGACCTGGGTTCAATTCCTGGGTCAGGAAGATCCCCTGAGAAGGAAATGGCAACCCATTCCAGTATTCTTGCCTGAAGAATCCCATGGACTGAGTAGCCCACCAGGCTACTGCAAAGAGTCCGACATGACTAAGCAACTAACACTAGAGAGAAGGATCTTTCAGTCACAAGAAATCAGTGGCCATAGATACTCTGTATCCTCCTAACCCTGAACAATTACACTGAAGTCCCTTTGAATGAGCCAAGCCTAAAACTGACAACTTCTTGGCTGTAATTCAGTCTCATACATCTGACACTGTACAAAAGTTTTCTGCTTTAATTGTGGCGCTCCTGTTAGATATCATATCAGGGAGCAGATGTGCTTCCTAAGGATTAAGTCCATTCTGCAAACATATTTTTAAACATAAAAATAATAGCTCATATAAATATATCAGCTTAATAGCATATTTTCACACAACCTACTTGTAATCACTTATTCACTGTTTAATCTACCACCCAGAACATATAGGTTTCACGAGGGTAGGGACTTCGTCCATCTGACTCACCACTGAATTTTCATAACCACACACAATGTCTGGCGCACTATATGGTTCCAGGCCATGCTTGTGCTCAGTCGTGTCTGACTTTTTGCGACCCTTTGGACTGTAACCCACCAGGCTCCTCTGTCCATGGGATTTTTCAGTCAAGAATACTGGAGTGGGTTGCCATGCCCTCCTCCAGGGGATCTTCCCAACCCAGGGATCAAACCCACATCTCCTCTGTCTCCTGAACTGCAGTCAGATTCTTTACCACTGAGCCATCTGGGAAGCCCCGTATGCTTTTAGTGGAGTGTAAACTAGTACAACTGTCTTGTAAAACTGTTTGGAAACCACTTGCAAAGTTAAAGATATACCTACCCTCTAACTAGAAAGCCTTAAGGGCTTCCATTACTTTGCCAACAAAAGTCTATCTAGTCAAAGGTATGGTTTTTCCAGTAGTCAGGTATGGATGTTGAGAGTTGGACTATAAAGAAAGCTGAGTGCCAAAGAATGTATGCTTTTGAACTGTGGTGTTGGAGAAGACTCTTGAGAGTCCCTTGGACTGCAAGGAGAGCCAACCAGTCCATCCTAAAGGAGGTCAGTCCTGAATATTCATTGGAAGGACTGATGCTGAAGCTGAAACTCCAATACTTTGGCCACCAAATGCAAAGAACTGACTCATTGGAATAGACCCTGGTGCTGAGAAAGATTGAAGGCAGGAGGAGAAGGGGACAACAGAGGATGAGATGGTTGGATGGCATCACCAACTCAATGGAAGAGAGTTTGAGTAAACTCCGGGAGTTGGTCATGGACAGGGAGACCTGGCATGCTGCAGTCCATGGGGTCACAAAGAGTCAGACACGACTGAGTGACTGAACTGAACTGAAGGGCTTCCATAAATGCGGGGCTTTCTTCGCTAAAATGAGAGTGATAGTTTCAAGCACACCAGGGTGGCTAGATACCCTGCTTATAGGTGAACAATTCTCTTCCTTGAAGTATACTAAAGATAATGAAAGCATACATCCACAAAAAATTAACAATAATGTGCACAGTGGATTTATAACAAAAAAACTGGAAATGATCCAAATTTCCATCAACAAGAAAATGGATAAGCAATTTGTGGTATAGACACACAATGAGACCCTATTATAAAATAAAAAGAAATAAAAATTGATATATGCACCAACATGTTAATCTTAAAAAATGATATACTGAGTTAAAGAAGCTAAATGAGTACACCTCTTTCAATCAGCTGACTTGTGTTCAAAATCTTCCAGAGGTTTCCAGGTTTTTTCCAGTAAAAATAAAAAGTGTTCTTTCAATGGTCTATAAGACCTTATGGTATCTCACTCAACTACCTATCTGATCTCATTTCCTCCCACACACTCCTCCATTCTCCAACCACAGTGGCCTTCCTGTTGCCCAATCAAGATAATCACATTCCTGCCAC
This sequence comes from Cervus canadensis, assembly GCF_019320065.1. Lineage (NCBI taxonomy): Eukaryota > Metazoa > Chordata > Mammalia > Artiodactyla > Cervidae > Cervus > Cervus canadensis. The sequence continues at coordinate 4,024,899 of NC_057414.1, read as the reverse complement.
TTGTATTTGTTTTTTCCTATGTACCTTTCCATTTCTCTATTAAAATACCTTTACACATAAAACCCTCCATCCCTTGGATTACTTTGCCAACTGCCCTTTTCTCAAAGATTTTAGGTCTAGCCTCTCCAGGGGCACGTATACAGTTATGCATTTTATACAATATACAAAAGCTCCCAGACAGGGAGATAAGTTGGACTTTGTCTACTAGTCAAGTAATACAAGTATCTCCTGGGACTGCAAGGATATCAACAAGTCAATCCTAAAGGAAATCAACCCTGAATATTCATTGGGAGGACTGATGCTGAAGCTGAAGCTCCAATATTTTGGCCACCTGATACAAAGAGCCAACTCAATGGAAAAGACCCTGATATTGGAAAAGACTGAAGGCAAAAGGAGAAGAGGGCGGCAAAGGATGGGATAGTTTAATAGCATCACCGACTCAGTGGACATGGGTTTGAACAAACTCCAGAAGACAGAACAGGGAGGCCTGGTATGCTGCAGTCCATGGGGTTGCAAAGAGCTGGACATGACTTAGTGACTAAACAAGTAATGCATCTTCACAAGACTGTGGCAGGAGGGCTGTGATCCATTTTCTTTACACAGAGTTACCACCTTCTCTTAAAGCTAAGTACTATTACAGGAAGATTAGCCCAGAGAGGGTTTTTTCCCTAATGCACACATTTCAGCTAGCAGAGATCAAGTTTGTTTCTCTTAAAAGCATTGTACATGCCAGGTATTAACACGCCAAAGTTTGCTTTGGGTCTGCTTTGTTTCAGCTACCATTCTCAAAGCACTTCTATCTTGAGCCTCAATAGTTCATGGCCAAGATTTCTTTCCTGAGTCTACTTACCTGAGTCTAAGTGTTAGAGGCAAAGTTAGACTGCTTTGTCCTTCTGTGCATTACACAACTCTTACACACTACTATTTTTAAATCCAATCACTTGGATGTAGTTGTATTACAATTTCCTGAACTTGATCCCTTGTGTGGGAAAGGCTGGGGGACAACTCAGGACTTATTCATCTTCATCAACTTCTTGCCCTCCCCTCACTTCCATCATACATAAAATTTTTTAAATTAGGTTTAAAAAAATATGATAAAGTAAAAATAACTCTTTGAATAAGATGTTCTCATATTTTGCTCTTTAAAAGCATTTGTAAAAACTAGTATCATTATTTTAAAATGCCAAGTGTATAAAATCATTTGTTTGTTATAAATATAAGTAATACCAATTGTGACCCAAATTTTAAAACAAGAATTGTAAAGCAGTAATACTGCTGTAACTCCATTATCCTGGATTCCAAAATAAGCAGTACACTTAAGCCTACTGTCAGAGAGGCCCTTTCCAGTGCTGCAGCATGCGCATCATCACCAGGCTCCCAGTCCAGGATCACGGGACAAGGCTGTGCCAAATAAGAATCGAAAACAATAAAAAGTGCCAACCCTAATTTCTGCAACCTCAGTAAGCCAAGCCAGTATTTAACTCATTTTTTTAAAGTATCTGCTTTGCACCAGCACATCAGAGCATTCAAAAATGAATCATATCTGAAAAAATTAAGAGTCTCTCACCCAAAAGTTCACAATCCAATAGAGCAAATGAAAGTAGACTATATGTTAATTTTTGGATATTCATTAATCTTCACAGAACCAACATGTGCTAGAGAATATTATACATTTTAAATATGAGGAAACTAAGTGCAAAAAGTTTATACGCATGTAAGAATCTTATTCATTCAAAAATATATGTCAAACGCATACTTTGAGTCAAGTACTTCTCCCCTTTTATCTTATTCTCTCTTAACTCTTCCACCCTCTTCCTGTTTCTCTTCACTTCTTCCTTTTCACCCTTTTCCTTCTTCTTCAGACAATAAAGAAATAATGCCAGACTCAAAAGCAACAACAAAAAAAAGTAGACTGTGATTGTTGTTACAGGAGAGGGGCTTTTAAAAAGCAATGAAAACACTTGCGAAGCCTAGAGACACAGGATCTAGTGGGAGGAGAAAGCATGGTCTGAGACTGTATGTAACAGGAAGAAAAGAGGAAGTGTAAACCGGTGAAAGCATGGAAGTACAATAAAGTGACCCTGTGACTCAATCAGGTTTCAAAAAAGCAGAGGAGCAGAGTGAGACACACAGTAAGAGATAAAATTAGAAAGAAAGACTTAATTCTGCACCTTGGAGTTGATAAGACACTATTAAACAATTTTTGAATAAATTACATTAAATCTCACAATAACCCTACAAGGAGGATGCTAATATGGTATCCATTTTATAGATAAATAAACTAAGAAAAAGAAATATTCATCAACTTTCCCAAGGTTACACAGGTAGAATTCTGAAAGACATGGGATAACAAACCCAGAGAATCTGACTGCAGAACGTGGATATTTAACCACCACTGCTAGAGAGCACCAATATAAAGAAAAAGTTATTTTAATGTAATTTACATACAATAAAAGAAGATTTTTGAATGTCGCAATACCCAGCTTTTCTAGGTTCTCACTTATATGGTCCTATACATTATATAGCATAAAAAAAGAAAAGAAAAGAAAAAAGTGCTCTTAAATATGAAATAATAGCACAAGTTTAAAAGTAAACTAGGTTTAGTATATCTTTTCATTATTATAATTCACCCAGAAATTGAAACATCCAGGAAAAAAGACAACAGAAAGTTTGTGGAAGCTAGCTCTAGCAGTTTTTTAGAAGATTTTTCTAAGACAGTTTCCCTGATTTTGTATAAATTCTCGTTTAGAAATATTATGTATTCATTTACTTTTATATCCATTTCCTCCACCAATGAACAGAAACAGTTCTAGGCTTTAAGTACATCAGTGTCACAGACAAACTAGCCACTGATGCCCGTAAGAAATGGTCTACAGAGAGCATAGATCATAATTTCCAGTAAAGGAGCAGTGCTGTCTTACCTCATTCCCCTTTTTTTTCACCTGGTCTATTAACACCACTTTTGAAAGAAAAGACTCCCAATTTAGAGAGTATTTTTTTTTTTAACCAATAAGCCTACTGAAACAGGAGAGAATGGGGTAGGGCAGAATCTTTAAAAGAATGACACAGCCATAGAACATGACAAAAACTGGCTAGAACTAACTAGATTCAAGATGGTGGAAGATTTGACTTCCAGTAGACTGTGAGGCTCAGTATACACTCATTGTAACACAGTGTGCTAAATGACACACACCCCCAGCACCATGACAGTTCTGAGGCTAATCATAAAAAGGCCAAAAAGTGGGTGGTAGCTAAGTTCCTGGAAATCCCCACCCCTTCCCAGAAATAGTTGGAATAATCTTCCCATTCATTAGCCTATGAAATTATCCAGCCATAAAAACTACCTACCCCATGCTTCAAGGCCGTCTGCCTTCTGAGATGGCCCATACTCTGTGAAGTGTTTCTTCCAAGGCTGTTCTCAACTTTTGAGATGGACTACATTCTGTCTATAGAATGTGTATCTTTCTAAATAAATCCACTTCTTATCTATCACTTTGTCTCTCACTGAATTCTTTCTGCAATGAGACATAAAAGAACCTGAACTTGGGTTCAAGACCCAATCTGGGTTTAGTCTGGGTTTGAGTCCCATATGTGGGTTCAAGTTCCATCTGAATTGTATGGTTTCACGATTAAAGAGGACCCTTAATAGACAGCTGACCCCAGTTATTAATTTCTCTCAGAAAGAATTACAGATAAATTACCCTGAAACCAAAGTCATAATTTTGATACCCATACCTTTCCCCCAACTTTATCTTATGCTAAAAGTCCCACAAAACAAACAAAAACAAAACAGGGGGCTTCACCGGTGGTCCAGTGGTTAAGAATCTGCTTTGCAGTGCAAGGATTATCAGTTCAATCCCTGGTCTGGAAAGATTCCACATGTTGCTGCTGTTCAGTCACTAAGTCGTGTCTGACTTTTTGTGACCCCCATGGACTGCAGCATGCCAGGTTCCCTGTTCTTCACTATTTCCTGGAGTTTCTTCAAATTCATGACCATTGAGTCAGGGTGATGCCGTACAACCATCTCATTCTCTGTCGCCCCCTTCTCCTCCTGCCCTCAGCCTTTCCCAGCAGCAGGGAAGATCCCACATACCATGGAATTAAGCCCGAGCACCACACTACTGAGTCAGCACTCTATAGCCCACAAGCTCCAACTACTAAAGTCGGCACACTTAGAGCCTGTTCTCCACAACAAGAGAAACCACCAAATGAGAAGCCTGCACACCACAATGAAGAGTAACCCCCAATTGCCCCAACTAGAGAAAGCACCATGAGTAGCAACAAGGACCCACCACAGTCAAAATAAAGAAATAAATAAAAATAAAAAATAAAAAACAAAAAAAAAATGCATCTTGTTATTTAGAATACACTTTTTTTTACAACCAAGTTATCTTGAAATATATGAAAAGAAATTATGTAGCTCAAAGTCAGAGATGCCAAGCTAGATCTACTGTGATTTTAGTTTTAACTGGCTAGTGTGTGCTTTTGGTTCTACCTGCTTTTGAGTAGAGGACTGAAAGAGGTTGTGACTCATGGCAAGAAATGGTTGAGAAAAGGGGAAGAGATCATAGAGAGCTTTGTAGGCTATGCTAAGGAATTTGGCGGTTTTTGTCTGCTTTGCAGTGTGGTACTGTGGAGTGTTTACCTAACTTTTGTGACCGTAGGAAGAGAATCATTTCAGATGTCAATGAAAAATTAATCAGTTGATCTAAAAAAGGAAGGGAAAATTATATTCAAGTCACATGTGAGGATTATAACCTGCGAAAAGCAACTCAGAAAGCTCCAAGAACAGTTTCACTCATTAGAAGTCAAGGCACAGTTATATAAGGATTTTGAGACAGAAGGCTGTATATTAAATGATTTATTATTGGTTCACACAATCCAGATCTAATCATAAACAGTGATGATGGCTCCAATCCTCTGTGAATACAGCCTAGTAAAAGCCACCTAATATACACTTTAAAAGGGTGAATCTTATGTATGTGAATTATATCCCAATAAGCTGTTAATCAAAACATAACCATTAAAAAGAGTTTGATATGCCTATAGCACAGGGGTTTAAGAGAGAAGGCAAGAAAGACAAGTTAGGGTTATATTACCGAAAGTGTAAGTTGCTCAAATGTGCCATCTTGAGGAGTTCTGACCTTATCTTATGAAAGGCAGAAAGCTAAGAAATAATCGTATCAGATTCAGAAACTATGACTGAGACCACCACTAATCTGAATGGAAAGGATATAACTGTAACCAGGAAGGGTTAATTTTGACTCCATGCTGAATCTGTTTCTGGGACTTTAACCCTTGTTTTTGCCATTTCTGTTATTATAATCATACATAATGGCCTGCCTCAGAGAACCCTGCCCCCTCTGCCTTACCCTTAAACTAAAGTGCCTTAGTTTAGCTCACAGGGAGATAATCTGACCCTGCCCACCTGTGAATGACTATAAGGAAATTAAACTAACACATCCCCCAGTATGAGGCTTGCCATTTTAGGAGATGCTTGCAAGAATTAAATGATCCCTTTACTTTATTCCCTCACCTCCTTCCATCTCTGATCCATTAAAGAACCTGGCATCCAGGCCCCGACAAGATGGTTATTTTCAGACAATAGTTTGCCATCTTCTCTGTCAGCTGGCTTTCCAAATAAAGTTGTATTCCTTGCCTCAACACCTTGTCCCTCAGAATTATTGGCCTCTCATGCAGTAAGCAGAGTGAGCTTGGACTTGGTAACATAATATCTATGTACTTATAGCCTTAAATTACAATGGATTACTTTCATTTACATATTGGATTATTTCCCTCATTTTTAATGACTTCACAGAACTTAGAACTAAAAAGAATATTAGGAATAATTTAGGCTAATTTCTGAAACTGAGCAGGACCCTGTGGGGCCCTCCTGGGTACAAAAGCATTTCCATGTCTCCCATTTCTTGTCTGTAGGAAAAAGGCTTCAGCCTCTGAGACCTCCACGAGTCCCAAAGAGCAGATTCAAACAGTTTCTAATCAGAGAAGTAAGGAAATGCAGAAACAAAGGAGAAGCAATCAAGAAACAATAGTGCAGCAATTAAAACAGGGTACTGGTTCCTCCCCAAGGAATATACATAATAGCGTCTGTCAGTTCTTCTGCAGGAACCCAGGCGGAGGACAATAACTTCAGGCTGAACACAGGATTCCTGGAACACTGACCTGTTACCACCACCAACCAATCAGGAAGAAAGTCACATACCCTACAGCCCTCACCCCAAATTTTGCCTATAAAAACACTTCTCTGAAAACCATCAGAAGTTCAGGTTTTCTGAGCATGAGCCACCTGGTCTCCTTGCTCGGCCCTGCAATAAGCCCCTCTCTGCTCCAAAATCTGAGGTTTGTTTGACCTCCCTGTGCATCAGCACATGAAACTGCAGTCAACAACATTTCTTCAACTAACAGGTGAGGAAACTGGGCCTAAAAAAGTACCTTATTTGTCCACTGTCATACAGCTAAGGGGTATCATTGTTTATAAATATCTATTTAATCTTCAATAAATATCTCTTATTATAAGATACACTAATGGGCTTTATGAAAACTGGGTCAGTAAATGACTTACAAAATGTCCCTTAGATCCCTTGAGATGGTTTATAAAACTTGTACTGATTTGACATTTGTGGTGGAACAATTAGTAGATTAAGTGTAAAAAATACTCAGTTTTGAATCCACAGAAATTACTTCAAAGGATTAAAATTTTATCCACCACCGTCTAATCACAAAAAACTGATCATTTCAGCTAAATTCTGCATTATGAATTCAGTGCCCTTTTACTTCTATCCTTCCCTTTCTTTTTTTTTTTTATCCTTCCCTTTCTTTTGTAATTACTCCATATCTTCTAATACTAGGCTCCTTATTGAATTGCTAATAAAATCCAGGAAATGCCCGAAGAATTCAATTCAGATGTAAATGGAATTATTTGGGTTGTTCTCTGTCTCTGCTTTTAAAAAATCATAACATGAAACAGTGTGCTGTTACTAAAAGTCCCACAGACTTCTCAGCTTGATAACTGAAGTAATTTAGAAAACTAAGGACAAAAATCTGTGACTGTTTTACAGCTAATTTATTTACAACAACTTCAAGATTGTGAAAACTCACCCACACATGTATACCTACAGAGAAAGAAAAATAAATTCTTTCTGAAACAGCAGCTACTTTTTAGTCATGCTGGTGCTTTCTTCTCATTTCTTTTTCCTTACTTCCTCCTCATTTTAGGTAACCTCAATAAGATGTTAGTTGTAAATCTAAATTTACTTCTGAGTTCAACCTAACTAAGAACTACACCAAAAGAAAAGTGGTACCTCCTCCATTATCAAGCCATCTTCTGGAGATGCGTTATGTGGAAGAACACTCCCCCACACACAGACCTACACAAAATTGTGTGTTCAAATTAAATTGTAAAAAAATTGGGAAAAGACCTATGCATTTCACTAGTCAATGAACTATGCAAGATGCTTTGAAGTTACAACAGAACAAAATGAGGAACTCTAGTTTTTATGGAAAGGAAATTCATGAGTGAAGCTTCATCTTTTAAAGTAAATGCTCCTATCTTCAATAACAGCTTTTTTTTCTTTTGCAATTCCACATATATATGACAACATGGCGGCTGGAAAAAGTGCTGACCTGTCAGCTCTGGGTTTTAGAGTAAGACTTAAAGTTCTCAAAGGTCTCTTAGATCTTAAATGCTATAATCCTGATTCTTTACTCTTTCTTTTTGTGTCACAGCACAACCATTTGATATGACATTCTGCAGCCTAAAATGTTAAAGTAAATAATTTCAACATTGAATTAATGTTTCAAAAAGTCAGTTCCAGCCCAAAGGCATCTAAAAAGAAATGAAAATTGTCAAATGTATCAGTCAGATACATAAAAGATATATATGTACTTATGTGTTTGTATATATGTGGAGTTAAATGTTTGAAAGAATATCCATCAATACGTTACTATGTCTAAGTGATATTGTTAGGCTTAGCTACAGGTGATTTAATCTTCTTTCTGCTTTTCTAGGTCTGAATATTTCACAATAAAAATGTAAATTTTACAAATATGAAAAAAGAGTATTTCTATTCTAAACTATGAAGAAAAAGACTTAAAACCAAAAGGACTTTGAAAAGGTACAGAGGAAAATTGTCATCTTTGGTGAGTATGTCCACCATCACCAAGATGCAGCTTGTTCATGAGACAGATGGTCAATGAGGAAGTTACCCTTGAGAGTGTCTCTTGGGAACTTGATAGGTTGAAGGTACTGAATAGGTTGCAGGTAGAGAGAAGTAACTGTCTATCCATTTTGACCTTCTAGGCTCTGTTGGGTTGTCTGGCATGCTACCAAATGCAGTAACACCAGAAGTCCCTGAGAGTCATGGATAGGGATGTAAGTGGATCAGCTAGATGACCCACAGAGGTGGAACTGGATCAAAGCTGAAACACTGGTATGGAATCTTCCCTACCCAGAGTGGCAACTGGCTGGTTTGGGTAAGGTAAATCCCTCCCTGCTATTCTGCATCATAAGAGGCCCACTCTTGATACCTCCCAAGTTCAAAGTTGGTTCCTCTTTACTGTAAACACTGAAAATGCTTTCCCTTGATCCTACTCTGTGTCATATTCAAGGGCCATATCCTCTGACTTGATGGGCATTAGAGTACTGAAAGTCAAATGTCTAAATAGAAGGGATAAGTTAAATGACCTGTATCCTACAAAAACTTAAGAAACAATCATCTTATAGTCATGAGAGAAAATATAAAACAAAATTGGTACAAATATTCCATAAAATCTTCAGTAGCCTCTTGTTAGTTTCAAGATAAGATCCTAAGTGCATTATCAGTATGTCTGGGGGAGGTGAAGTATAACTGATATGCAGAAAGACTAGAGATCTCTTCAAGAAAATTAGAGATACCAAGGGAATATTTCATGCAAAGATGGGCACAATAAAGGACAGAAATGGTATGGACCTATCAGAAGCACAAGATATTAAGAAGAGGTGGCAAGAATACGCAGAAGAACTATACAAAAAGATGTTAGTGACCCAGATAATGATGATGGTGTGATCACTCACCTAGAGCCAGACATCCTGGAATGCAAAGTCAGTGGGCCATAGGAAGCATCACTATGAACAAAGCTAGTGGAGGTAATAGAATTCCAGTTCAGCTCTTTAAAATCTTAAAAGATGATACTGTGAAAGTGCTGCACTCAATATGCCAGCAAACTGGAAAAAACAGCAGTGGCCACCGGACTGGAAAAGGTCAGTTTTCATTCCCAAAGAAGGGCAATGCCACAGAATGCTCAAAGTACCACACAATTGCACTCATCTCACACGCTAGCAAAGTCATGCTCAAAATTCTCCAAGCCAGGCTTCAACAGTACGTGAACTGTGAACTTCCAGATTTCAAGCTGGATTTAGAAAAAGCAGAGGAACCAGAGATCAAATTGCCAACATCCTCTGGATGATCTAAAAGCAAGAGAATTCCAGAAAAACATCTACTTCCGCTTTACTGACTATGCCAAAGCCTTTGACTGTGGGATGTGGATCACAACAAACTGTGGAAAATTCTTTAAGAGATGGGAATATCAGATCACCTGACCTGTCTCCTAAGAAATCTGCATGCAGGTCAAGAAGCAAAGGTTAGAACTGGACATGGAACAATGATTCAAAATTGGGAAAGGAGTATGTCAAGGCTGTATATTGTCACCCTGCTTATTTAACCTACATGCAGAGTACATCATACAAAATTCCAGGCTGGATGAAGCACAAGCTGGAATCAAAATTGCCAGGAGAAATATCAATAACCTCTGATATGCAGATGACACCACCTTTATGGCAGAAAGCAAAGAAGAACTAAAGAGCCTCTTGATGAAAGTGAAAGAGGAGATTGAAAAAGCTGGCTTAAAACTCTACATTCAGAAAACTAAGATCATGGCATCTGGTCCCATCACTTCATGGCAAATAGATGGGGAAACAATGGAAACAGTGACAGACTTCATTTTGGGGAGCTCCAAAATCACTTCACATGGTAGCTTCAGCCATGAAATTAAAAGACGCTTGCTCCTTGGAAGAAAAATTATGACCAACCTAGACAGCATATTAAAAAGCAGAGACATTACTTTGCCAACAAAGGTCTGTCTAGTCAAAGCTATGGTTTTTTCCAGTAGTCATGTGTGGATGTGAGAGTTGGACTATAAAGAAAGCTGAGCACCAAAGAATTGATGCTTTTGAACTGTGGTGTTGGAGAAGACTCTTGAGAGCCCCTTGGACTGCAAGGAGATCCAACCAGTCCATCCTAAAGGAAATCAGTCCTGAATGTTCATCGGAAGGACTGATGTTGAAGCTGAAACTCTAATACTCTGGCCACCTGATGCAAAGAACTGACTCATTTGAAAAGACCCTGATGCTGGGAAAGACTGAAAGCTGGAGGAGAAGGGGAGGATAGAGGATGAGATGGTTTCATGGCATCACCGACTCAATGGACATGAATCTGAGTAAACCCTGAGAACTGGTAATGGGCAGGGAGGCCTGGCATGCTGCAATCCATGGGGTCGCAAAGAGTCGGACATGACTGACTGAACTGAACTGGTGTTCTGAATAACTTTCCCCAAAAATTCTGCAAAAATCAGTGCTCATTTCTCTGGGACATTAGTGATGCAGTAAAATATTAATACATGTAAATACCAGATATACTGTATATACTAATCAGTGTATACATTAAAGACAAATTTGCTATAGTATAGAAATATGAGAGAGTAAAGACTAAGCCATTATGTTACCCAAAAAGATGAATATACAATTATCAGTAAGAGTTAAGAGAAAAATCAAAGTTTAATGTAGTACAAATGTCTCTAAATGTAAATTTTTTCATCACAATTAGTGCAGTATTTCTCAGATTTAGATCTTTTAAATGAAAAATAATTATAATTGACCTCCAATGTGTATTTAAATACTCATATTTAATTCAATCTAAGTACAACAAAATTAGACAAAATGTTATGCATGTGATTCCTTCATAAATAAAATTATAGAAATCTACTAATTAAAAATACATACAGCTACAAAACATTAACATGCAAATTAATAATAGTAATTTTATGACACATGATATTGTTTAGCTAAAACTAATGTGTTGATGTTGCACATAACAGTAGGAAAATACAGGAAATTCAGATTTCCATTTAATTTCTAAATTTTTTGTTTCAATACTATGGCATTCCTATTCAAGACCTGCAGTGTAATAATGTGCCAGATTGAGCAACTGAAAATCTTATTCCACCTATAAAGATATATGAAATGCTGCATGAAATATAGTTCCCAGATATTAAGGATATATCAAAGCTAAAAAAAATTTTTTTTAAAAGAAGAAGAAATCCCAACATAAGAGAAAGAGAGGGAACTCAAGTCATAACAATAATTATAGACGGGGTGACTTAAGTAGTCAAAGCAAAAACCATACCCAGATAAATATAATCCAAAAGCCTGGGGTCACGATTTCAATGCCTATGCAGGGACTGAGGCAAGATCTTGAAAAGAAATTTCCTTTATTAAAAAGTCAAAGTCTCCTATTCATGAAATGGTTTTTTTTTAAAGCCTAAAGCTTCCAACCCAAGGAAGTGATGAGAATTTTACCACCCTGAGTGCTGATGAGAAAGGGGAAGTCTCCCGTGAGAAATCAAAAGTCTAATCCTGCACATTAATGAGGAGCAAAATTCCCAAACCAAGTAATTTTTAAAAACTGACCTCAGATCATTAGGACTCCTAGAGCACCCAACAAAAGTAAAACTCATCTCTAGAGCTATTTCTACAATAAATGTAACTCTCATGGAAAAAGCAACTGCTGATAAAAGGACACAAGTCATATAAGGACTTGATTCACCATAGTGGAGAGTCAACAAATGAGTAAAAACAAATGAAGACATAACAAATAAGACAATTTTTACCCTTCCCCAAAAAAAAAAAAAAAAAACTGAAAAAAATAAAACAATCTGAGATTAAAAAAAAAAATATTCTTGGGTGTATTTTAAAAGATGAAAGAAGAAATAAAAACAAACTTTTAAAAGAAGACATCAGAATTCATGATAAAGAATAAGTAATTTAAAAAACAAAAACTTTCAAAAGAACAGCATGTATACTATCTATGGTGAAACAGATCACCAGCCCAGGTGGGATGCTTGAGACAAGTGCTCGGGCCTGGTGCACTGGGAAGACCCAGAGGAATCGGGTGGAGAGGGAGGTGGGAGGGGGGATCGGAATGGGGAATACGTGTAAATCTATGGCTGATTCATATCAATGTATGACAAAACCCACTGAAATGTTGTGAGGTAATTAGCCTCCAACTAATAAAAAATAAATTAATTAATTAAAAAAAAAAAACTTCTAGAAAGAAATAAAAAATCACCAACATTTTAAAATCTCAATGTATGAATTAATCAGATCAGATGCAGCTGAACAGAAAATTATTATATGAGAGGATGGGCTTGAGAAAATTACTCAGCATGCAACACAATAAAGAAACAGAAAACACAAACAGAAGGATGAGAGTCACGGAGGATAGAATGAAAAAGGCAATATATGTCTATTTAAATTGGAGTTCCAAAAGAAAATAAGAAAGCAAATACTGAATAGATGATAGATAAGAATTTGCCATAATCGATGAAAAACAAGATCAGATTGAGGAAGCAAATGAGTCCTATGCAAAAAATTTTTAAAGAAATCCTTTTTTTTTTTCTGATACATCACTAAGATGCAATACTGAAGATAATTTAAGATAAAAAAAAAGGCTAAGAGCAAACTCACAGAAAAGACACACTGAATGCAAAAGGAAAACAAGTAAACAAAAAGAAACCTAATTATCATTTCATTAATTCACTAGTGTTTATTGAATGCCAGACACTGTTCTAGGCCGTGGGGATACAGCAGTGAACAAAACAAACAATTCTTGCCTTACCAGGGCCTACCTCCTGGTGACAGGAAAAGAATAATACCTACAAGTAAAAACATAAAATCAATATGAACCCAGAATCTAAGCTACTTTTTCTGTCAATCAGTGCTTACTATTAAGTACTTTTTACCCATATACTTTTATGTGCCAGATACTCTTCTAAGTGTTAGAATATATCAGATGACACATTAAAACCCCAGCCTTCACGCAGAGGATAAATTTTAAAAAATATAATGTCTCAGAGGATAAGTAATAAACATGAAAATATATAAAATACATAATATATTACTATAATAAATGCTATTTTTAAATTAAGACAAGTGAGGTGGGAAGTGGGAGATACAGCTGAGGTTAGAGAAGGCTGCAAGTTCAACCAGGTTAAAATTAAGCCTTAGGTGACTTTTTAGTAAGGACTCCTTTTTAGTAAGGATTTTAGTAAGGACTTTTTAAACAAGGACTCCTTTTTAGTAAGGATTTTAGAAATCCTAGCTAAACCAACATTCTATAATAAAATTAAAACATTTTCAGATTAAAAAATTGACATTAAAAAAAAAAAAAATTGACATTGATAAGCTGAAAGATACCAAATGATATGTGAAGGAAACTACATACAAAAGAGAAGAGGAATATAAAAGACAGTGTTAAGGAAAAATACTCCTTTCATGTTCACATTAAGCAGTCACAAAAATTATCCACATAACAGATTACAATCATCTCTCTCAACAAATAGGAAACAACAAAAGTTAGTGCACAGAAAGAATATAAAGCAATAAAATTAAAGATCAAAGAGAAAAAGTCAACTTTAAATTACCTTAAAATTTTACCTTAAATTACACAGAAATTATACAGTTCATTATTTAAATTTCTACTTCATTACAGATATATCAAATATCTACCAATTAACATGACGTATGAATGAATATATGTGGGTTGCAGATAAAGTGAATTTAACAGGGAAACTTATAGTTCCAACAAACATGTTAGAGATGGAAAAACTCAGAAAACTATTAGCCAAGATTTCAACTCTAAGAATGTGAATCAAATTTGATAAAATAGAAAAAGCAAAGACTAACAGCAGATTAACAAAAGCAAAAAATATGTCTTTGAAAAGAATAATAAAGTTGTCAAACTTCTAATCATATTGATTGCAAAAAAAGATGAGAGAAAACAAAAATAAACAGTACTAGAAATAACAAATAGACTTCAATAGAAGGAGAGATTTAAGATCATAAGAGAACACTATGAACTACTTTAAGCCAATAAATTTGAAAACATGGACAAGGGGTCAATTTCCTCGAAAAAAAGAATTTACTTTAACTAAAGAGAAAAGTACAACTTAAACAGACCTATAACCATTTTAGGATACTGAAGAAGAAGTCACAAAATTTTCTTTGTACAAAGACACCATAGTAAATGGTTTCACAAACAAGTTTTATTGCACCTTCAGGGAACTAAAAATTTCCTCTTTCTGTACAAAATGTCTTCGAGAACAGAAAATAAAGTTTCCCTGATTCTTTATGAAGCCAGCGAAAACTTAGCACAAAAACTGGACAAGAACAGTATGAGAAAATAAAATTATAGTCTAACTTCACATATAAGCATAGACACCAAAATTCTAAATAAGACATTAGCAAGCCAACTCCAGGACTGTACGTTTAAATTACATCAGAGAATTCTTAAATTCTTAAGTATACCTTTTATACAAATCTATCATTAGTAACTTCAAGTTGTTCTATATGAGATATTTATATTAACCTAACTAAAATATCCAGCAAGCAACTCTTGAAACTAATGATAATGAGTTGTCACATAATAATTTTGTAACAATTTGTTGTTCACTTAATGGTAAGATTTACATTGACATGTTGTTGAAATAGGAATTATGTGGATACCTCATGCAATATTCTGAAAATCAAATAAAAAGTCTCTTCACTGTGCATTTACTATTACATGTATACAAAATTTCATGATGTAAAAGCCAAGAAGATCTACTCCAGTTAAAATTTAGATGGAAAACCTAGCTTCTCATGGTTTAGCATTCTCCCTATCACTGTCCATACTCACCCACTGACTCCAGGATTCTAAAATATTCAATTTTTGAAAACCACTGTAATTGATCAAAATTACTTTTAAACAAGATTATGTTATGGTTTCTTAATAATTTATAACTTCCCAGGCATCTCATAATAGCATATTATATCAGTCTGAAATTGTTGTTCTTTACAAGTCAAATTGGTTTTTATTTTCCATGAGATCTTTTTAGTGTTTGCAAATTTAATTTTATAAACATGTCATCAGGCCTTTTGATCTTAAAGCACTTCTTCACACTAACAGTTTTATGTTACCTTTTGTATAATTAATGTTCTAACTAAGAATTGTTTCTCTAAAATTAAAAAGCCTAAGGGAATCTAGAGCACAGATGTGGTAGCAGATGTGATGAACTGGACAGCTGATGAGATTTAACAACTTAAATATTATAAGCCCACCCATGTGCACCAAGTAATCAGAATGACAGCAAAATAACAGAAAAAGCCTCACAGTATCACAGTACAGCCTTCAGAATTTTCTATAAATGAGTTAACTTCGGACAAAGCTTCACTACAAAGTACATTCTCTCTTACAATTATCTCAGTAGAGAGATTTAAAAAATACATTTTATTAGATGATTAAATTCACTGAAAAGCAAAAACTAAACAGCAAACTGTATATAATAGAAGCTTAAAACTTGGCATAACTATTTTAAGTAGGTAAATATATTAAATGTTTTTTAAACACTGAAGCTAGTAGATGTAAAGAAAACCAACTCCAGCAAAAAAGCAAGGTTTCTCAAATCTCAAAATCTTAAACCTTTTCAAAAAAAACCTCTGGTATGGTAATGGGGAGAAGTTTTTTTACGAGCCTCAACAATATTAAAAGTAAAATGAAACAGAACATTTAAGAAGAAAAAAAAAAGGATAAAATTATAGCCAGGGTACTATGAGTTGCCACACGACTGTGGCAAACCTAGACAGTGTGTTGAAAGAGACATTACTCTGCCGACAAGGGTCTGTGTAGTCAAGGCTATTGTCTTCTCAGTGATCACGTATGGTTGAGAGAGCTGGACCATAAAGAAGGCAGACTGCCCAAGAATTGATGCCTTCAAATTCTGGTGATGGAGAAGACTCCTGAAAGTCCACTGGACAGCAAGATCAAACCAGTCAATGTTAAGGAAGATCAACCCTGAATATTCACTGGAAGCACTGATGCTGAAGCTGAAGCTCCAGTATTTTGGTCATCTGATGCAAACAGACGACTCATTGGAAAAGTCCCTGATGCTGGGAAAGATTGAGGTCAGAAGGAGAAGAGAGCATCAGAGGATGAGAGAGCTGGACGGCATCGCTGATGGAATAAACATGAACTTGGTCAAACTCCAGGAGATGGTGAGGGACAGGGAGGCCTGGCGTGCTGTGGTCCATGAGGTCACAAAGAGTTGGACACAACTTGGCAACTGAACAACAACTATGAGTTAGCAGTAATACAGCTGTGAGAGAACCAGTGTATAAGAAATAAATCAGTCTGTTCTCACAAACATAGTGCATGACATCACAAGTTTATGTATTAGAAACTAAATCTAAAAAGTACACATAGGAGATATTATCTACCTGAAAGACAGCCAAGTCAAGTAAATGTGTGTGTGTGTATATATATATATATTCACACAATCGTATTGCTCTGGACTTCAAATAAATAATCCTTTGAATAAATATAAATAGGTTTGCTTTGCTCTTAAGTAGAATATTAGCTTAATATTGGAATTCTAGAGTCTAAATTCTTATGACTAGGTCAAAAATCGGAGAAGGCAATGGCAACCCACTCCAGTACTCTTGCCTGGAAAATTCTATGGACGGAGGAGCCTGGTGGGCTGCAGTCCATGGGGTCAGTAAGAGTCAGACACGACTGAGCGACTTCACTTTCACTTTTCACTTTCATGCACTGGAGAAGGAACTGACAACCCACTCCAGTATTCTTGCCTGGAGAATCCCAGGGACAGCGGAGCCTAGTGGGCTGCCGTCTATGGGGTTGCACAGAGTCGGACACGACTGACGCGACTTAGCAGCGGCAGCAGCAGGTCAAAAATAACAATCACTTTTTCCAATTAGTTGACAAAATTAATTGTTATTTAAATAATCATGTGGTTGTGACTTTCTGTGTATTTCCTAGAGACATCATAATCTGGAAACAGAAAAGCCTTTGAAATCTAAACTGAAAAATTAGTTGTCAAGGTCTAGAAAAGACCAGAGTATATGGTTTCATTCTTCCAAGAAATAAAATAGATGTCTATTTTACAAGGTGTCCAGGCAATTCAATGAGGAAAGAACAGTCTTCAACAAATGGAGTTGAGACTATTAGAAATCCATAAGGAAAAGGGAGATGGGGGAGGGAAGGTATTAGATCCTTACTTCACATGATACATAAATCTTAACTCAAAATGGATCACAGACCTGGGAATTCCCTGATGGTCCACTAGTTAGGACTTGGCATTCTCAATGCTAGGGCTCCAGGTTTAATTCCTGGTCAGGGAACTAAGATCCCACAAGTACAGTGCAGTCAAAAGCAAAAAAACAAACAAAAACCAAAATGGATCACATACCTAAAGGTAAAAGCTAAAAATAAAAGTTTAAAATGTCTAAAAGAAAGTAAACATTCACCATTTTAGGTTAGGAAAGAGTGTTTAGATATGATACCAAATACATGAGTCTTTAAAGAAAAACTCAATAAATTACACAATTAAAACCACAAACCACCTTTAATGCACACCATTGTAAAAGTGAAAGACAAGTTAAAGACCACAGAAAATATCTGCAATTATTTCATCGGGAAAAAAACTTGTACCCAAAATGGAAAATAACAATTAAAAATTAGTAATAAGAAGACAGACAACCTAATTTTAAAATGGGCAAAAGGGTTTTAATCTAAGATGGTAGCATAGGAGGCTCCTCAGTTCACCTTCTCCAGTGGACACAATGAATCTATACCTACACACAGAAGAATTCCCTTTGAAACATTCAAAAGCTAGCTGAGTGCTTACCACATATTGGGAAAATGAGGGGGAAAGTCACATTGATCAGGTCACCAGTATCTCCCTGAAAGGAACTTGTGCACATATCTGGCATGTGGCCTTTACAGCTGTGGCCAGAGGACTTACCCATTAATCACCTGACTCTGGTGGCCAGTGAGGCTTCAATTCCAGGCTCCGAAGAACTTATAGCAAATAAACAAACACATCTTAATCAGTTATTCTCCCATAGCTCGGTGCATAAAAAGCAAATGGAAATGCTCATTTCCCAGTCTTTTCTGAAAGAGGCCTTAAGCATACTTGAAAAACTGCTGTCTGAGGGTCAGACTTGTAATTTAGTGTGTATCTAGGGACAGACTATGCTCCTCACCAGAGACCTGGGAAGCCAGCAGACAGCACTCTGCCTTCTTCCTGTAGCCAGCTTCAAATCACCATTATCACTCTGCAAGGAGCTTGTACACATCTGGCACGCTGGCTTTTACACTGCTGCAAGAGATACACACTTTGATTTCCTGGCTCTGGTGAACAACAGGGACTGTGTTTGTGGGTCCCACAGGACTGCAGAAAACACAACAGAAATTCTTAATCTACTATTCCCCTGGGCTCTGGACAAAGGGAGCAAAGAGAAATGCCCATTTCCCAGTGCTTCCCTGCAAGAGATCTACTTGCACACATTGAAAACTGCTGTCAGAGGGTTCAGATTCTAATCAGCTTACAGCTAGAAACTGAGATTCTCACTTCTGGGACACTGACTGTTCTCAGCATATTCTCTTCTACTGAGAACCACTAAGAAAAACAAAAGCAGTTTCAACAATCACAAAGGTTTGAGACTCAATCAAGAGCTAAGAGCCAGGCTGAATGACAAGGTTCATCTTCTATATGAGACTACTCCATTAAGACTGAGAGAGGCAGCTGTTTATCTAATGCACAGAAACTAACGCAGGAAGTCAAGGAAAATACAGAAACAGAAGGATATGTTCCAAACAGAAAACAAGATAAAACTCCAGAAACAGACCTTAAAAAAAAAAAAGATAAGTGATATACCTGATAAAGAGTCAAAATAATGTTTATAGAGATCTTACCAAAGTCCAGGGAACAGTTCATGAACAAAGTTAAGAATTCCAACAAAGAGATATAAAATGTAACGAAAGTCCAAAGAGAAATCATAGAGCTGAGGAATATAATAACTGTGCTGAAAAATTCAATACGGGGATTCAATAGCAGACTTGAAGACAGGGCAATGGAATTCACTCCATCAGAGATGCAAAAAGGAACAAGAACAAAAGAGAATGAATGCAGAGTTCCAAAGAATGGCAGGAAGAGATAAGAAAGCCTTCCTCAATGATCAATGCAAAGAAACAGAAGAAAACATTAGAATGGGAAAGACTAGAGATCTCTTCAAGAAAATTAGAGATACCAAGGGAACATTTCATGCAAAGATGGGCACAATAAAGGACAGAAACGGTATGGACCTAAGAGGAGCAGAAGATATTAAGAAGAGGTGGGAAGAATACACAGAACTATACAAAACTATACAAAATTATACAAAACTTCATGACGCAGATAACCATGATGGTGTGTGATCATTCACCTACAGCCAGACATCCTGGAATGTGAAGTCAAGTAGGCCTTAGGAAGCATCACTACAAACAAAACTAATGGAGGTGAAGGAATTTCAGTTGAGCTATTTTAAATCCTAAACGATGATGCTGTGAAAGTACTGCACTCAATATGCCAGCAAATTTGGAAAACTCAGCAATGGCCACAGGACTGGAAAACGTCAGTTTCCATTCCAGTCCCAAAGAAAGGCAATGCCAAAGAATGTTCAAACTACTACACAATTGCACGCATCTCACATGCTAGCAAAGTAATGCTCAAAATTCTCCAAGCCAGGCTTCAACAGTACGTGAACCATGAACTTTCAGATGTTCAAGTTGGATTTAGAAAAGGCAGAGGAACCAGAGATCAAATTGTCAACATCCGCTGGTTCATCGAAAAAGCAAGAGATACCAGAAAAACATCTACTTCTGTTTTAGGGATTATGCCAAAGTCTTTGACTGTGTAGGTCACAACAAACTGTGGAAAATCCTTCAAGAGATGGGAATACTAGACCACCTTACCACCTCCTGAGAAATCTATATGCAGGTCAAGAAGCAACATTTAGTACGGACATGGAACAACAGACTGGTTCCAAATAGGGAAAGGAGTAAGTCAATATTGTCACCCTGTTTATTTAACTTAGATGCAGAGTACATCATGTGAAATGTCAGGCTGGATGAAGCACAAGCTGGAATCAAGATTGCTGGGAGAAATATCAATAACCTCAGATATGCAGATAACAGCACCCTTACGGCAGAAAGTGAAGAACTAAAGAGCCTCTTGATGAATGTGAGAGAGGAGAATGAAAAAGCTGGCTTAAAACTCAACTTTCAAAAAATGAAGATCATGGCATCTGGTCCCACCACTTCATGGCAAATAGATGGGAAAACAATGGAAACAATGACAGACTTTATTTCTGGGGGCTCCAAAATCACTGCAGATGGTGACTACAGCCATGAAATTAAAAGATGCATGCTCCTTGGGAGAAAAGTTATGACCAACCTAGATAGCATATTAAAAAGCAGAGACATTACTTTGCCAACAAAGGTTCATCTAGTCAAAGCTATGGTTTTTCCAGTAGTCATGTATGGATGCAAGATTTGGACTATAAAGAAAGCTGAGTGCCAAAGAATTGATGCTTTTGAACTGTGGTGTTGGAGAAGACTCTTGAGAGCCCCTTGGACTGCAAGGAAATCCAACCAGTCCATCCTAAGGGAAATCAGTCTTGAATATTCACTGGAAGGACTGATGCTGAAGCTGAAACTCCAATACTTTGGCCACCTGATGTGAAGAACTGACTCATTGGAAAAGACCCTGATACTGGGAAAGATTGAAGGCGGGAGGAGAAGGGGATGACAGAGGATGAGATGGTTAGATGGCATCACTGACTCAGTGGACATGATTTTGAGTGAAGTCTGGGAGTTGGTGATGGACAGGGAGGCCCGGAGTGCTACAGTCCATGGGGATGCAAAGAGTCAGACACAACTAAGCGACTGAACTGAGAGTAAAAAACAGGATTTTTGCATATGTTTTAACTTGTTATCAGCTTAAAATAGAACTTTTATAAGATATTTTACATAAGCTTCATGGTAACCAAAAACCTATAATAGATACACAAAGGACAGAAAAATAAATCTAAGCACAGCACTACAGAAAATTATCAAGTCACAAAGGCAGAGATAAAGAGAAGAAGGGGGCAAAAAAGGAATTCCAAACAGCTGAAAAACAAACCAAATGGTAATAGTAAGGACAAACGAGCCAAAAATACACAATGAGGAAAGGATAATCACTTCAGTAAATGTAAAACTGGACGGCCACGTGTAAAAAAAAGGAAACTGGATCCCCGCCTTACACCATATACAAAAACTAACTCAAAATGACTAAAGTTTAAAATCTGGAACTATACAATTCCCAGGAGAAAACAGGGAGGGTAAGCTCCTTGACATTAATCTTGGCAGTGATTTTTGGATCTGACACAACAACCTAAGGCAACAAATACAAAAATAAACAGATGAGACTACATCAAACTAAAAGGCTTCTCCACAGTGAAGAAAATAATCTACAGCATGAAAACATAACCTACTGAGAGAAAATATTTGCAAATTGTATATCATGTACAGAATTAATACCCAAAATATATAAGACACTCAAACAACTCAATAGAAAAAAACCAATCTGATTTTTTATAAATGAGCAGAGAACTGAATAGACATTTTTTAAAGGAAAACATACAGTAGACCAGCAGGTTCATGAAAAGGTACTCAGCATCACTAATCATTAGGGAAATGCAAATCAAAACCACAATGAGATATCACCTCACATCTGTTAGAATGGCTACTGGCAAAAAGACAAATAAGTTTTAGCAAGAATATGAAGAAAAGGGAAACTCTGACCGTTGGGCACTATTGGTGGGCAGGTGAACTTGTATAGCCACTATGAAAAACAACACGGAGGTTCCTCAAAAAATTAAAAATAGCATTATCATATAATCCAGCAATCCCATTTCTGGGTATGTATTTGAAGGAAATAAGAACAGGAGACCTGCAAGATAACTGCACTCTCTTGTTCTTGTAGCATTATTCACAGCATTCAAGATACGGAAACAACATTAGTGTTAATCCATAAATGGATTAATGAAGAAAGAAGATGTGTTGTATGTGTAATTATTCAGCCATGAGAAAGAAGGAAATTCTGCTGTTTGTGACAACATGGATAAAACTTGAGGACATTATGCTAAGTGAAATAAACCAGACAGAGAAAGATAAAATACTACATGATATCACTTATATACAGAATCTGTTTTTTTTTAAGTCAAATTCATAGACATGGAGAATAGAAAAGTGGTTTCCAGGTTTCTGAGGGGAAGGGAGGAAACAGATTGGTAAAAGGTTATGAATTTTCAACTATAAGATGATTAAGGTGCTGGCATCTAATGTATAACATAGTGACTATAATTGATAACACTGAACTGTATAATTGAAATTTTCTAAGAGAGTAGATAGCAAACACCCTCTTCCAACAACACAAGAGACAACTCTACACATGGACATCATCAGATGGTTAAAATCAAAATCAGATTGATTATATTCTTCACAGCCAGAGATGGAGAAGCTCTCTACAATCAGCAAAAAAACAAGACCGGGAGCTGACTGTGGCTCAGATCATGAATTCATTACTGCCAAATTCAGACTTAAATTGAAGAAAGTAGAGAAAACCACTAGACCATTCAGCATCTTTTCTCAGATGCTTTTTTTCTCTCTTCTCATGTTCCATTTTTGATTACTAAGTATTTTTAGAAATCTACTTTATCTTCACAACTGGCTTATTAGCTATATCTATTTTATTATTTTAGTGGTTTCCCTAAATTTTACAATATACATTTTTATCACAGTCTATCTTCAAATATTATTGTGTCGCTTCCAATATAGTATAAAACTTACAATGGTTTACTTCCAATTCCTTCCTATGGTCTTCCATAGTATTACTGTTATATATTACTTGATATACTACTATGACTTTTGTTCTAGATGATCAATTATCTCTAAAGAAATTTTGAAATAAGGGGTAAATTTTTTCCCATTCATTTAATATTTTGTTGTTTATTTGCACAGATCCAAATTTCAATTTTGTATTACCTGCCTTCCTCCCACAGAATTTTCTTTGAGTTTTCTTACAGTGTAAGTCTGCTTACAATCAACTCTCCCAAAATTGGTTTTGTTTGTCTGAAATATATCTTTATTTTGCTTTCATTCTTGAAGGATGCTTCTATTGAATAAAGAATTCTGGTGTGACAGTTTTCTTTCTTTCATCAATTTTTAACATGTCATTGCATTGTCTTCTTCCTTACACAGTTTCTGACAAGACATCTGTGTTTTTGTTCCTCTGGCTACTTTTCAGGATTCTCTCTTTATCACTGCTTTTTAGCAATTTATAATGTGCCTTATTGTGATTTTCCTTGTGTTTATTCTGTTAGGGTTCATTGAGTTTCTCAGCTTAGAAGTTTACAGTTTTCATCAAATTTGGAAAATAACAGAATCTATTGAACATTATTGTTTTAAGACTTATCAATAATTCTTGTAAGAGCTTAGAATAACACCTTGCATATTCAAGGTACTCAACAATGAAATTACTTTTAGATCTGTGCAAAACACACAATGAGAAAAAGAAAAAGAACGATAAAAATCTCCCCCCCAAGATGTTAAATCTGTATTTCTTCAAAAAGTTCCATCTTTTAAAAAATTTCCCACATTTTTACCAGGTAGAGATTGTTTGATTTTCTCTCCTTCTTTTGCCTCAATTTCCACATTTTCCTCCTTGCCACCTATATATCAACCTTTCTTTAAATAACCAAGAAGTTATATCCCACTCAAGTCCCTTTCGTAACTTCCTTCCGGGAAGCCCACCACAATTTTCTCTGAAAGAAACAGGAGTGAATGAAAGAAACTGCACCCAAATGTATCAGTCCAATTAGGAATATACAAAATGCACATATGCACACACCTCAAACTTCTATAAGCTACCTCAATTCACTGCATGCATTATAAGTCACTTTCATCCACAACCAATATTACAATTTTTTGTCTGACTTCAGATAACCATCCTTCTACCACTTATTTCATGACTCACAAGCTGCCATCCTTACAAAATTCATTTCGACAAGCAAACTTCAGGTCTTTTTCAAGGTAGAGTGTCGGTATAAGGAAAAAAAAAAAAAAAACTCCATTTTTTCCCCTTATCTCAACACTAAATATTTCTAGACTTCGTGTGCAAGTTTTCCACACCAAGCAATTCACCAATTCTCTTTGAACACTAACCAGTGTCCTATAATTCAATTTGACACTATCTACTGGAGTTAATCCAGATCCCATAGGTTAAGGGCTCAGTTCCACAATATTCACTGATCCAGAAGCTCTCCAATGCCAGTACTTTAGGGACTTTTATGGAGGCTTTGGAGCAAGATCAAACCAGTCATCCTAAAGGAAATCAATCCTGAATATTCATTGGAGAGACTGATGCTTAAGCTGAAGCTCCAATACTTTGGCCACCTGATGCCAAGAGCTGACTCATTGTAAAAGACCCTGATGCTGGGAAAGATCGAAGGCAGGAGAAGGGGACAACAGAGGATGAGATGGTTGGATGGCATCACCAACTCAATGGACATAAGCTTGAGCAAGCCCCAGGAGATGGTGAAGGACAGGGAAGCTGGTGTGCTGCAGTCAATGGGGTCACCAAAGAGTCGTACACGACTGAGTGACTGAACAGCAATGGAGGCTTTATTACGCAGGCATCTTTGATTGGTCATTTCCCACTGGCATGTGCACGGTACGTCACTCAGTCACGTCCCACTCTTTGCGACCCCGTGGACTGTAGCCGGCCAGTCTCCTCTGTCCATGGGATTCTCCGGGCGAGAACACTGGAGCGGGTTGCCATGTCCTCCTACAGGGATCTTCCTGACCCAGGGGTCAAACCTGCATCTCTTACATCTCCTGCACTGACAGGTGGGTTCTTTACTACTAGCACCACCTGGTTACTGAACTCAATCTCCAGCCCTTCTCCCCTTTCCAGAGGTCATGGGGTAGGGCTGAACATCCCAGCCCTCTAGTCTGAAGACAGGTTCCTTTAGCAACCAGCCCCCATCCTGAGGCTATCTAGGAGTCTCCAGCCATCCATCATTTCATTAACAAACAAAAGGACACATTAGTTTGGAGATTCCAAGGGTTTTATAATCTGTATAATAAGGAAGGGGGGGAAGAGATTAAATATTTATCTTATCAAGTCACAGCTATATTTACATATTTCATAACCAAGCAAGGGCTTTTAATCTTCATATAGTGACTCAGTAGTACTGTGCTTGCAAAGTCGTTTAAGTCATGTATGACTTTTTGCGACCCTATGGACTGTAGCCTGCCAGGCTCCTCTGTCCATGAGATTCTCCAGGCAAGAATACTGGGTGCCATTAACTCCTCCAGGGGAAATTCCTGACCCAGGGATGGAACTTGGATCTCCTACATATCCTACATTGGCAGGGGGATTCTTTATCACTAGCACCATGATAGGGCCTCTCTGTGGCTCAATGGGTAAAGAATCCTCCTGCAAAGCAGGAGACACAGGGGAAACATCTATGAGCCCTGGGTTGGGAAAATCCCCTGGAGAAGGAAATGGCACCCATTCCAGTATTCTTGCCTGGAAAATTCCATGGACAGAGGAGCCTGGTGGACTACAGTCCATGGGGTCAAAAAGAGTCAGATACTACTGAGCACATATGAGCACTGGGTACTGGGATGGTCAAAAAGAGCTTATGATGGCTATGGCAGAATGAAGAGTATAAGGTACAGTGATGAGTATTAAAGAGCCAGAGTCTATCTCTATGATGGCTAATAATCACTGGTGTAGGCAGCACCCACTCCAGTATCCAGTATAATCACCCACTCCAGTACTCTTGCCTGGAAAATCCCATGGGCAGAGGAGCCTGGTGGGCTGCAGTCCATGGGGTCACTAAGAGTCGGACACGACTGAGCGACTTCACTTTCACTTTTCACTTTCATGCATTGGAGAAGGAAATGGCAGCCCACTCCAGTGTTCTTG
This sequence comes from Cervus canadensis, assembly GCF_019320065.1. Taxonomy (NCBI): domain Eukaryota; kingdom Metazoa; phylum Chordata; class Mammalia; order Artiodactyla; family Cervidae; genus Cervus; species Cervus canadensis. The sequence goes on along the minus strand of NC_057414.1, from coordinate 3,998,715 downwards.
CCTGGAGAATTCCAGGGACGGCGGAGCCTGGTGGGCTATGGGGTCGCACAGACTGAAGCGACTTGGCGGCAGCAGGCAAAGAGCTAGTATCCTCTGAACACTCTTTTCTGTTGATCTTGACTGTGCTTCTCATTTATGGTTCCTACCTATTTTCTGAGTCTGAGCTCCAGCCTTCCTACAGTTCTTATAAGATACTTTATATCTTTACAATAAATCCCTTTTCTACATAAGTTACATAGTGTTTGTTATTTTCAGTCAAGAACTCTAATTTCAAGAGTCATCTATTTGTATCTTAATTTCTGTCACATTAGAAATTGTCTTGATAAATCAATTCCAGAAGGCTTAAAAGTTAAATTAAAATATATTCACATGGGTGTCTAGTAAGAATCTCAAATTTCACACCTCCAAAATCTGACTCCTGATATTCCACCCCACCCACCAAATATGCTGCTTTCCTAGACATCCTCATCTCTGAAAACGGGGATGTCATTTCTCCAGATGCTCAGGCAACAACAACAAAAAAAGATTCCTCCTTAATATTTCTATTTTTCTCATTCCTGACACAAATCTATTACCAAATCTCACTAGGGCTACCTTCAAAATCTAGAATCTAACCACTTCTCACCACTCTTCCTGCTGCCACACCCTGATCTAAACCACAGCCATCTCTACCTGGAATACTACAATGGACTCTGATTTCATCTTTTCCATATTCTTCCTTGCATCCTGTCAGTTCTCAACGTGCAAAATTAATCATTTTAAGTATAAGTCAGATCGTATCATCTCAAAACTCTCCAACAGATTCATCATTCAGTAAAAGTCAAAGTCTTTATAATGACCAACAACCTCCTCCATGATCTGTCCTCTTACCATAACCAAGCTCATTTCCTATCACTGTCTCTCAGTCAAGAGTGACTGGGTCCATCACACAGGATCCCACTATTCCGGGACAATCTATGCATATTCCTACCCCCCAGCCCTGTGCACCTGCTCTTTCCTCTGCAGAGAGCCACATGGGAACTCAACCCCTCAACCCCTTCAAGTCTTCACTCAAACGCCCTCCCAAACAAGACTTATTAACCACTATATTTAATACTAACCCTTCTCCTCTTCCATGAACACACACAGTAGTAACATAAGTCTATAGAGAACATGGCGTGAGTGCATGCTCAGTTGCTCAGTCTCTGACTCAGTGACCCCATAGGCTGTAGCCTTCTAGACGCCTCTGTCCATGGAATTTTCCAGGCAAGAATACTGGAGTGGGTTGCCGTTTCCTTCTCCAGGCGATCTTCCCAACCCAGGGGTTAAACCCGTGGTGCCCTCTGTCTCCAGGGTTAGCAGGTGGATTCTCCACCACTGGGTCCCCTGGGACGCCCCCTCTCCTCCTGCATGGTACTCTTCTACCACCTTTCCCTGCCTATTTGTCTCTGTGTTATGTCTGTATACTACTGATATTTCGCCACTTAACTCTAAGTTCTGTGAGACCAGGAACGCCTGTCATTCACTGATACCTTTCAGGCATCTACATCAGTGTTTGACACACACAGGTGCTCCATAGATATTTGTTCATTTAACAAATACATTAATGAAAATCTTGGGAAAATACATCATAAAGGATAACAGTATCAGTAAATACATTTTTAAGTGGTACTTTTATATTTCTCAAAACAGGAAAGGAAAACAGTATCTGAGAGGTCTTCTACCTTAAATACTAGAAACTAAGTTATATTATTAATATAAATCCATATTTTTATTGTTAAATTTTCATAGTAAAGATCATAAATTTCTTTCATATTATTAGCAGTAACCTCAAAAAAGAGCAAGACATGTAAACAAGTAAAATTTGCATGTTTTAATAGGTCTAGAGATTTTAAATGATGCTGCTTTGATCACTGCACACAGCAAATTCCAAGAGATTGCCTGACAATGCAGTAGCATAATTAACCTAATGTACTTTTCTGACCTCTTAAATCACATTCTTCGATGCCCTGAGCTCTTGGCACAAAAAACCCTGAAAACAAATGCAAAATCCCCAATGTATTAACTATAAAATATTGCAAATGCAAAAGGCTCTTTTAAATGAATATCTTTCTCCACACAGTACTTTTCACTTAAGAATCTAACGATTTTGACTTTAAACAAAACGCAAAAACAAAGAAAAAGTTAATGCAGTTATCTTGCCAAAATTTGAAAGTTGACCATCAACAGTAAATTAGCTATTCCTTCACGCACCAAATTATATTACCTTTTATTATACTCCATAAACTTGAGTAAGCATTGGGATTAGAGGAGTGAATGAGATAACCAAATCCCTGCCCGCAAAGAGATTACATTATAGTTTGGAGGCAAAGATCAGAAGTAAGTAGCACAAATAAATATATGTTGGCAAGTACGATAAAGAAAAATTCACTAAAGTAATAAAAAAAAATAAGCAATGGGAGGAGAGAAGGGGTTTGGGAAAGGGCAATTGGACAGCAATTGGACGAATAAGAAAGTAAGCAAACATTTGCAGGCAGAGGAAATAGCAAGTACAAATGTCCTAAAGCAGAAAGCTTATTCAAGGAAAAGTTCAAGGCCAACATGATTGGAGGGGAGTAGGCAACATTGAGAATGTTTATAGAAGAGGTGAAAGAGGTAGCCAGGAGTCAAATTATATAAGGCCTTACAGTCATGATAAGGAGTTTAAATTCTGCTTTGAGAGTGACAGAAAACCAGTGGAGGGTTTTTAATTAGTGAGATAAAATGATCTTTTGTTTCAAAAGGTCACTGTGGATGTTATGCAGAGAACAGACTGGGCCAAGAAGGAAAACAAAGAGATATCAGTCAGGAAACTACTGCTGTAGATTAAAGAGACTAAGGTGGCTGAGACCACAATGGCATACTGGAGATGGTAGGAATTGGTAGGATTCCAGACTTAAGTTGAAAATTTGGCAACAAAACTTGTAGATGGACTGTATTAGAATGTGAAAGAAAAAGAAAAACCCATGATGACTCCTAGCTTTCTGGGAAAACAACGAAGACATTTACTGAGATGGAGACGACAAGGAGAATGTAGTATATATGTGTACAACTAAGTCACTTTTGCTGTACAGACAAAATTAACATAATGTTGTAAATCAACTCCAATAAAAAATAAATTAAAAATAAAAAAGAAAGTTTGAACAATACAATCAACCATAAAAACACTATTTATCCTCACAACAACCCTATGACGTGGGTACTTTTGCTACCATCCCTATTTTAGAGACAGGGAAATTGAGGCACAGAGCAGTGATAAAATCTGCTCAGAGTCACACAAGTAGTAAGTGGCAGAGGAGCCAGGATATAAACCTAGGCCATCTGGCTCCAGGGTTCATACTCTTAACCCTTACTCTGAAATGTTCCTTTTAAGAGGAGACATTTGTGTGCTAATAAGAGTAAGTGAATAGAAAGGTAAGTATCAATTGCAAAGAAAGGAGGAATAATTACAACAGCATACTCTTTGATTCTTGTCTAGATTTGAAAAATCTAGACCTAACATGGCATGAATCTTCTGTTTGCCCATCTAGGTCATCTTTCTTCCCCTATTCACCCTGCACTGTGTCCTGGGAAGCTGACCCTAACAGACTCTGTCACCCAGCCCCCTTGTCCCCTGGCTTTCTATTGGGGTCCACTAATAGTAACCAGCAGAAGACTAGGGAAGGGAGGAAAAAGTGGTTGGGATGTTCTTTATCCAGCTCTCTCCTTGCTGGGTGGTGGTTTGACAGTGGATATCTTCTTCCTAAAGACATAGCTCCTCTCAAGCAGCCCTTCTAATAATTATAGTTCTATTTGTGTTATATTAATAGTTCACATGCTTTCCCTGTTCCTTCAAGATTCCCACTGTTCTTAGTCTCCAAGTGCTTCCATCCTTGATTGAGTCCCTTAATTCTTCCCTTCTCTTTGTAAACAAATTCAAAATTAAACTTTCTTTGAGAAGGCTTTCTGCTACCTTCCAGGACACTAATACTCTATCCAAGAAGAGGATTTAGTCTTAGATAAAAGGAGAGACAGTCTATCCACATTAATAAAAGAAAAGACAAAACACATAGATACAGATATAGGTAGATCAAATACTGAAAAGAGGAGGAAGCTCTCTTTTGATTGTTTTTATTGTCTCAATAACATAAGAAGAAAGGTCAGCAGCTAAACTTGAAGAAGGTTCAGTGTACTGCATTTGAAGTGGAAGAAAAGATATGAAATGCTCTCCCTGGGAACAAGAAAGTGAACTGTCCAAAGAAACACAGTTAGCTTTTTGGTCATAATTTAAAGTGGAACCAGTTAACAAGGTTGTATATATTTCTCCAGCTTCATTTAGTTGGCATAGGGCAGACATGGAATAGACAGAAATAAGTTTAATGAGAGGTTGGTTTTTGCCAGCAGATGGACAGACAACAAAGAAATTGAAGATGTATACAAAATGATTAATTATAGCAATGAATCATGTTATTTTCAGCTGGACCTTAAGACTTACGGTTGCTAACAGATCATAAAAATAAAACTGTGGAGTCATTGATTTAGCAGTGCTTATAGGATCAAAGAATGATTGGTATGGGAGATACATAAATGAACTGTATCAATAGAAGGTGATAAGTGATGGGCACAGAGTAGTATGTTTACAACCTGACATTTTTAGAAGAGTGCAGTTGTTAGTAATGTTAAGATGTACAGAGTAAAATTTAAAAGTGGGTGGTTGAGATACAGCAAAGGAAGAGATTACTACTAGAACAGGGATCAAGAAACTGATATGAGGAACTGAACCATCCAAAGACAAAGGCAAAATAATGACAATCATTCAAATTTGAAAGTATGAAATTATTATGTAGAAAACTGCTGTCCATTTTCCTATATACTTCATTCAATACGCAGAGTCATATTCCTCTTCATAATCATACATGTTTATAAAGAAAGTCATTGCATTAGTCCAGCTCTTCCATGTTACAATTATAAACACTCAAACTCAGGAAATGGAAGTATCCTGTACCAGTTTGTTTATCACCTGCAGAGAGCCCTACTAAATATGTTAAATTTTCCGTATGTTCAGGGCTTCCATTTCTAGAAAACATATAGTTAAAAAAATTAAATGTGTATAAGGAAGAAAGCAAGAAGAAAGTGAACATATATTCTGAAAAATTACTAACTGGAGTCCTGCACCTTAAATAAACAGCTTTCACTGATGATATTAAGTGCCCCAATTAATGAAATCTAAGTCACACTTATAATATATATAATTATTGTCCTATTTTGATCAATTGAAGAGCTCTTAAACCCTTCTTCAAAAAACTCCTGCAGCAACTATTTCTAAAGAACAAGGTTTATTTTTGAATAGTTTATTTTCAAATGGTTTATTTTTAAAACCAAACATGTTTCTGAATGCATTATTTAATATTCAGTATAATTTGTTTCTGTCAGTTTAAAAATGCTTTAAACTTTTAAGGGATTCATGATTAACTAGATTTGTAAGAACTGGCATGCCCACTGGAGTTTGGTGGTTCTAGGTACATTTGATGACTCAATATGCATGTATATGGTCCTGCAAAGACAACTCTTATCTTACGGTTTTATGAAAATTTATTATTTCGACAGCAAACTGGAAACTGAATATAAGGTAAAACTTAGAGGCTCTAAAACTAGGAACCAGGAAAATTTATGCTGTGTGGTATCTGTAGGTTATTACTACAATGTTTAGAATTCCTAACATAGTCTAAGAAGTTCTGTGGCTTCCAAGCAACGAATAAGGTAGAGGAGAAATGTTTTCTTAAGCAACTCTTAGGAAAGACTCGTGTAAGCAAAGGTAGACCAATGTTCCTCACTCTCCACCACTTCCATCTTTTGCCAGGGACCAGAGCTAACAGGACGAAGGCAAAGGTTTCCTTCTTTTTGCTTTTTTATACAAAGGCAGGAGGAGAAGAGGGTGATAGAGTATGAGATGGTTGGATGATATCATCGATTCAATGGACATGAACTTGAGCAAACTCTGGGAGATGGTGAGGAACAGGGAGGCCTGGCATGCTGCAGTTCATGGGGTCCCAAAGAGCTGGACACAATTTCGTGACTGAACAACAACAAAAAGATTTCCCTATAAGATGTACATGCATGCTAAGTCACTTCAGCCATCTCTGACTCTGTGCAATCCTATGGACTGCAACCCACCAGGCTCCACTATTCATGGGATTCTCCAGGCAAGAGTACTGGAGTGGGTTGCCGTGCCCTCCTCATAGGATGGTCCTGACCCAGGGATTGAACCCTCGCCTCTTACATCTCTTGCATTGGCAGGCACGTTCTGTTATCACTAACACCTCCTGGGAAGCCCCTTTTCCTATGAGATACTTGTGAGTTATTTCTTTTTTCCATTGTTCCTTCTTGTGGTTAATGCTTTTCAACATTAAATACCAAACTGGAAAGTAGTATGAAGTAAGAACCAACACTGAGATCTATGGCTCAGTATTACAGGATCACACACACAAATTATACCACACCATGGTATAAGTGGCATGGTGCCAAACAAAATATGTAGCTCTTAACTGTGTCTATGTTCTTATGCAGCTGCTTCAGAAGCCCTCAGTCACCAGCTAAATGGGAAAAGTGGCCACTCAATCCAGTTTAAAGTGTAGTCTGGCCCAATAATTTAAAGTCTCAGATAAAACTGTTCATTCATATAGCCTACCCTCTCCTGCTTCTCCTAAAATAATGCCTAGTTACATAAGCATATATAGTTCTGTGGGGAGACAGTGCTTTTATCTGCCATCATAGTCATGGGGTAGAAATAGGTTGGGTTCACTGGATCAACACACTGTCATTTAGCTCTTCTGGTCCTTGAGCAATGTCCCTGTCCACTTGCTCATTGGGCATACTCCCAGCCTCTGACGCAGAAGTCTGCATGGTGGTAACTGGGACCCATTCTCTTGGCTCAGGAAAAGTTCTGGGTGCTCTGCCTGGCTGACAACACCTGCCCTGGGGTCTACAGGCATTACACTCCTTCCTGAGATCACGTTATAATTCCCAGTCGTAGAGACACCAGCTGGAAGTTTCCTGTGATGCTCACTTAATGCTGGCAACTGCCTACATAAAGAAAAAAACAAAAAAACTACTTATTGAAGATTTTCTCTCCTTTCAAATGAGTCTATTTCTAACTTAAACAGAAATCTAACAGAGACCTAGGCATGCAGCCACATTCATTTATTCAACAAATATTTATTTCATGGCCATTATGTTCTAGGCACCAAGCTAATAGAAAAGATACAGCAATGATTATGACAGGCAGGACGGCTGCTCCTACAGAATTTACATCCTAGTGGAGAAAGCCACACAAAAAATACATAACAAAATTTCTCATAGTGATACATACAGTGACAAAAATAAGACAGGTAATGTGATAGATGTGACTTGAGGGTGGGACAGAGGTGAGAAGTGAGGTGAAAAGGCATTTTCAGAGCACCGAGACCTAAGTGATGAGATAAGCGCGTTAGGCAAAGATCTAGATAGAAAGTACTCCAAGCAAAAGGGAAGCATGTAAAGTGCTTTGGGGCAGCATTTAGGAGCAGAGAGAAGGCCATTTTGGCTGGAATATAGAGTAGGGAAGAGTGCTAAGAGATGAGAGGTAGGTAGAGGTGATGAGAAGTTTGAATTTCATTCCAAGGAAAGCAGAAAACTACTGGAAGGTTTCATTTAACAAATAGTATCTAAACATTTTTAAACAAACACAATCCACAATAATACTAATTATATTAGTTGAAGTAATTCCTTATTTTACTATTTGACCCAAATAACTATTTCAAAGTATTTATCACAGCTATATTTATTTGTCTGTTTCCCTTAGTAGATCCTGAGTTTCATGACAATAGGGTCTACATCTCTCTTCTCACTAATCCCCAGAGCCTGATTGTCTCTTAAATAGGAGGTGTTCAAGATAGATTCTGTCAAATGAAGAAATTTAATAATGGACTATTCCATGGCAGACACTGCTACACACTGAATTAGAACCAGTTCCTGTATCCAAGAAGCTCATAGTCTATTGAGGGAGGCCAACATGTAATCAATTAGTAATAACACAACAGAGTAACTGCTATACCAGAAATAACAACAAATACTACAGGGACGTAAGAGAGAGAGTAACTAATTTTGCTCAGTGGCAGGGAAAACATTAAGGAAGTTTTTAACTAAGAACAAATATTCATTTCCTTGAGATAAATGTTTATACTAAGAAAGAATTCTATATCATGTTCTATTAATTGTATTAGTTCCACAATTCAAAAGAACATATACTCTATTGACAAAATTATTTAATATATTACTACCATGATATTTCCAAACATCTTGAAAAGGCTTATTTCTAAAACAACCTTTTAGAATCTTCTCTGTACTTTTGTTATTATGCTTATCAATTCCCTATATATGAAAGTTAAATTCAAGGCTAAAATATTCATAATATTACTCTACTAGCTATGGGAAAATCTAGATAGGGTAGCCTATTGTGTTCTGCTTTTTCACCAGATTCCATATATCAGTGATAGTGATCACCACCAAATTTTCATTTATTATGTATCTTATCAGAAATTACCAGATGCTTTCACGCTCCCAACAAACTTTGGGGGTTTCATTACCTTACTGTGTATAGAAGTCAAATATGTATCAAAAGAAATTAATCTGGGGCTCAGGAGAAGGCAATGGCAACCCACTCCAGTACTCTTGCCTGGAAAATCCCATGGACGGGGGAGCCTGGTAGGCTGCAGTCCATGGGGTCGCTAGGAGTGGGACACGACTGAGCAACTTTACTTACTACTTTACTTCTATTATAGCACAAATAAAAACATTCTTCATTTGAAAACAATCAGCCTTAAAAGCATCCATACTACATAAATTTAGTTAAATGGTGCCATCTGGTGACATAAATCCTGCAGCAAATATAAAAGGTCCAGAGACAAGAATGACATACAAACTTCTTGGTGGCACCCAACTGAAAATGTCAAAATTAAGAAATATTTGATCCTGCTTGACATAAAGCACACAACTAATCACACTCAGTACACAGCAGTTTAACAAAGGGAATTACAAGAACTGTTCGGGCCCCATTTTCTGCTTATCACTCTTGTTTCTCAAGTGTACCTTCAAACTTAAACAAGTCTCCAGAAGAGATTTAAGTCTAATACGATCCTTTAGCCAGCGCTGAGAAAACATTTTTAAAGCATAAATATCAAGAATATCTTGAACCTTGTTTAAGTCACATCTATTTCCTCACTCTCCTTCTGATTTCTATGAATCTGTTTGTCATCACCTCAAATGCCACTTCCCTAAGATAGCTCACCCTGATGCCACTGCTAAAGTTAAGCTTCTCACCCACAACGTTCTCTACTTCACCACTGTAGCATTTTCGCAATGGTAAATATAAACTATTCATGCAATTTCATTTAATGCTTTTCTCTCCAGTTTTGTATCTGGCACAGTGTTCAGTGTTTAAATGAATAAATGGATAGATGGATGATTAGATAAATGGATGGGGGAAAAAATGTCCTTCTCTATCCTCTCTTCTTACCCCTGTCATTGACAAGATCCAGCTCAAGTTTACATCTTGTAAAACAAAATCTTCCCCAGCAACACCAATCTACAATGAATCCATGCTTCTTTGGACTCCTACAGCACTTTGGTCTAAGCTCCAGATTTTAAGCCTCGGTTATGTCCTGTGTAATACTTGTTAGTATATATGTGAATATTACCTTCCTAACTGACCTTAACATCCTCAAGGGTAGGAATTTGGTTTTTAATAATATCCACCTGCATGTGTCCATGTGAAAGTGAAAGTGACGTCACTCAGTCGTGTCCGACTCTTTGCAACCCCATGGACTGTAGCCTACCAGGCTCCTCCGTCCATGGGATTTTCCAGGCAAAGGTACTGGAGTGGGCTGCCATTTCCTTCTCCAGGGACATGCACATGTCCATGTAAGGAGGTAAATAACTCATAAATACCTTGTTAATTATTATTACTAAATTGTAATAACTGAAATACCTGCATTCTTTCTACTGAAATGGGTACTGTAAACAAATGAAGCAAGAACAGAGTAGATCTCAGTATTTAAGAACCTAACATTCACCCTCCTTGCAGTCCAACGAACTCTCAACAGTCTTCTCCAACACCACAGTTCAAAGCATCAATTCTTCAGTGCTCAGCTTTTATAGTCCAACTGTCACATCCATACATGACTACTGGAAAAACCATAGCTTTGACTAGACGGACCTTTGTTGGCAAAGTAATGTCTCTGCTTTTTAATACGCTGTCTAGAAGCTGAAGCTCCAATACTTTGGCCACCTGATGAGATGAACTGACTCATTTGAAGAGACCCTGATGCTGGGAAAGACTGAAGGCGGGAGGAGAAGGGGACGACAGAGGATGAGATGGTTGGATGGTATCACCAACTGGATGGACATAAGTTTGAATAGGCTCTGGGAGTTGGTGATAGACACAGAAGCCTGGCATGCTGCAGTCCATGGGGTCGCAAAGAGACACAACTGAGCAACTGAATTGAACTGAGCCTCGTATGCGTCAACAATGGCATCTCAGTGTAGCTTATTTGTTCTCTGTTCATAGTCCCATAGGTAGAAACTACCATGAAGTATCCAAAGGGAAAAAATCCACTTCAATGTTTCAGATACACTATTGTATATCTCAGAATGATAATAAAATGGCTCATTATATTTGTCACAGATCAAACCAAATTTTTTAAAAACTCAAGAATGAAAAAATGCCACCATCATATTTTCCCAAATTTACTAATGCTGTTCCCATACTATATTTCTTTCCTTGAGTGACCAAATATCTAACTATTTAGAACACAGGTTCTCAAACTTTAGCATGCCTCAGAATAGCCTGGAAGGCTTATTGCAACACTATTTGCTGCACCCTGCTTTCAGAGTTTCTAATTCAGTAGGTCTGGAGTGAGGCCCAAGAATTTGCAATGCTGACCAAATTCCCAAGTGAGGCTGATGCTGCTAATCCAAGAACCACACTCTGAGAACCTCTGCTTTGGAGGATTAGAGTCAAGCTGTTCCAAATTTATATAACCATTTCACTATAATCTACAAAAAATTCTTTCAGTTTCTTATGATCAGGTGGCAAAAATTATTACAAACACAAATTAAGACCAGAATAACCATGATGTTTGCAAAGAGATATTATTTTGAAATAAATAACAAACCAAAAAGTTTGTTCTGATTTTCCATAAGGCATTACAGGAAAACCCAAATTTTTTGGCCAACCCAACATGTTAGAATTACTATAGTGAGAAAAAAAGCAATTTTTTGTATTCAAACTAAAATCTGATAAAACTCTCATGCAGATCAATTTCATAATAATAATCACTATTATATTTAAATGACTCACTAATCGCATACCTAATATCTCATTTCTCCACTTGATTTCTCTCACTCATAAGGGCAAGCAAGGACTATTCTCTCCCTATACAGTTTACTGACGTGATGGACACGAGTTTGAGTAGGCTCCAGGAGTTGGTGATGGACAGGGAAGCCTGGCGTGATGCAATCCATGGGGTCGCAGAATCGGACACTACTGAGCGGCTGAACTGATAGCTTATTGTTATATCCCTATTGTCAAGCATAATGTGTAACACATAACATGTATTTTTAAAATAATTGTTGAATAAATAAAATTTATTGAGGACCTATTATTATTAAAGGCCCACAAACTGAGGGTACAAATGTTAAATAGATATAACCTCAACTATTAAGCTATCACATTCTATTGAGAGAGCAGTAATATACTCAGTCATAAGGCAACATAACAAGTGCTTTATATGAACAAAGTGCTATGAGACATAATGAAAGGGCTGGTTAAAGCTGTTAACAGGTAGGGACAGGTAGAAGGAGATGATAAATCCCAATATGTAGTATATCTACTGTGTCACCTCTATTGCTAATAATTCCATACAGTCTATACTTATGTTTATGAAAATAAAAAATATTTTACTCTAACACAAAATCTGACATTCAGCCACCATAAAGCAAGATAAGTTCTTTTCTAAGATGTTGCTATTCTACCAGCAGAGTTTTCAGGAAACAATCACTTTACTACCCATTGTCTTCTAAGGCTTCCTCCCAGGTTCCCCCTCAAACACTGAAGTGAAGTAAGAGAAAACAAAATTAGATTAAACAACACTAACAAGATTTTAGAAGGGGTTGAAAGGTACTAAATACACATACATGTTCTGTCCATACTGGTACATAAAAGTAATAAATAAATAAGGCAATTTTCAACAAGGTATCAAAGCAAAGCAATCTTGTGGTACATAACTCAAAAATGAACTAACTGATTACATGATTTAAATGGTCTTTACAGATAATTATGGTGCTAACACAGATCGTTAAATTTTCAAAGTAGATCTGGCAGAGAAGTACAAAAAGAAAAACATTCCATCTTGCTCCTAAACAAAGGGTAAATAACCTAATAGAGTCCCTTGAAAGTCTGACTGCGTTAGCTGTGCTAAATGGAAGAGACTTAAATTAAGTTGTAAAATATCGTGGAATTCACTTATATTCAAATTCTGAAAAGTGCTAATAGTGCAATCATCATAAAACTATAACCATCCACTGGAGAAAACATTTTCCTTAGTATTTCCACAAGATGTCACCCTAAGCCTAACATCGAAGTGTGCAGCTTTGCATTTTTCTTTTTTTGTGTGTATTAAAGAAAATTAATTACTAACTTTTTAAAAGTTAAGGTCTTTTTGTTTATACTTCCAGTTATTCGTAAATGGAAAATCAAAACAGGATACAGGGACTAAAGAAGAAGGAAGAAAGTTAAACAGTTCATCACTCACACTGTTTTTCACAAGAGAAACGCATTTTACCCTTGAGTTTTATTTTCTTTTATTTTGAAAATGTTCCATAATTAGCATATATTATCCTTATAATCAGACTTCCCTAGTGGCTCAGACAGTAAAGAATCCACCTGCAATGCGGGAAACCTGGGTTGGAAAGATTCCCTGGAGGAGGGCATGGCAACCCACTCCAGAGTTCTTGCCTGTAGAATTCCCACGGACAGAAGAGCCTGGCAGGCTACAGTCCCTGGGGTCACAAAGCCTCGGATACGACTGAGCAACTAAGCACAGCATACTTATAATCAGATAAAGTTATATTTTAAAAATAAAAAAACTATACCTTTGCTATCACTCCCCATCCTATTATCACAGAACCCATTTATAAAATGCTTTTATGCACTATAATAATGATCAAAGCTATGGAGACAGAATTCTGTGCTCAAAGATTATACCATCTAAGATAAACTAGTGTTTGCATTTTCTTTTTTCAGCATATGATGGTAGACTACAAAAGAAGGATATTATTTATTTTCAAAGTGATGCTTTTCATTTACTGAGAGAAGGCCTGGTTTCCTAGTCACCCGTAAATGTTACAGCACATTCTGCAATAACAGTATTTTACTCTCCTATATATTTGTATTGGATTTTCTGCACTATGAGTGCCTCCTATTTTCTTCAGTTGAGATTCATGCAAGGCATTATTTCAACATACTATCTGATTATCAGAATAATGGGTTAAAGCCACTATTTTCCATTATGTGCAACAAAAAAGAAGGGGAAGGGAAGTTGGTTCAAACAGAAAGCAAAATACCCAGCATAAATAATGCCCTGTTTATCAATGGTTCCCTACTTATCCTTTTATAAAGATACAATCCCCTTCAGGATATACAGGGCTATGTAGTTTTCCTTTTTGGGTCCTTAAAAAAAATGCACAGTGAGACCAATAAAATTCAATAGAAAATTATGTTACATTGTATAGCATCGCTCCACTCTTTGCAATCTGGTTTATTCCAAAATGACTTAAAAGACCAGCCAAAACAAATCTATCCATTCAAAACTGGGCATAAGGATTACTTACATAACAGCTTTTTACAGATTACTGTGACCTCTCATTTTATTAGAGAAATTCTAACTACACTACAGGCTTTCTGCCAAAATATCTCTCACTCACTTAGAACAATGGCAAAATACAACTCTTTGTCATTCGTCTTTTTATTCCTTGTGAAAGCATGCTGCACTGCCAAATGAATACATTATTCTAGTAGAATTACCTAAAGCATTCAACAATATTCTTCCTAAAGTTCTCAAAAACTCAATCAAAAGACATAGCCCAATCTTACCTCAGCACATCATACAAATCTATTTAGAGATATGGCCATTCAGTTAATGGTCTTAATAAAACTATTATTTTTAACTGAGAAATCTGTTGCTTAAAAAATGGTCTCTAAAATACCATTCTCTAATGACAGGGTTTATTTAAATTTTGTTAAGAGCCCATTTAGAGTTCTTTTTATTTAATACCAACTAAGATGATTATAGTTATGTGTGTCATTAATTCTTAATAGCCATAAAAGAATATTTCAAAGAAATTAATCCACAGACAAAATAATCCTATAGAGCTTTTACTATTTTTATTCAATAGACTGATTTTCAATTTTTCAAAAAGGAATGGTTTCTTAAATATAAACCATAGAGTTGTAGTTTTGTCAATAAGCATAAACATTCATTATAATAAAAACACAAATATTTTCAAGACTAAATTCTCATAAATTCATGCTTTTAGTTTTTATATCAGTAACCATCAGACCTGGAAAAAGTAGTAATAATGTCTAGTAGACTCAATTATTTCTTTAAAATATACTGTTTAAATCTAGCAAAATCTATAATTGAGTCCTTTTTAAAATTGTTGGTTGTTTTTGTTGGGAGGAGGTATTTGTATCTTTACTAGTTTAATTCTAAAAAAGAGAATTAAAAATTATCTGCATAAATACAAAAATGCATGTATAAAGATATACATAAATAAACCATAAATTCAAGAATAAACAGAAGGTTAAACATTATGTAGCTCAATTCACGAAAAACTGACAAAGTATTGAAATTTTTCATTGTGAATCATGAGATTTTTTGAGAGAAGCAAAAAGATGAAAAATAGTGTTTTAAGTTTTGTCTTAAGAAGAAGGTAAGACTAGAACTATAATCGTAACTGAACAGAATGTGACCCATCACTTTTCATGTCAGGCAAGTCCTTCTCCAGAAGGAAGCAACTTCCTTCCCTAGCACATTTTTCCTCAATTTTTGAAATAAACTACTCCAGCTTTTTCCTGGGTTTACTTGTCTTCCTATACAAAACATTCTTTCAATACTTTTATTTTTATTAATATATACTTATTTCCATCTTATAGCAGTTCTTTTTTAGGATAAGCTGAAATAACAAAATGAAAAAAAAAAATATTTTCTTCTACTTGAGATCAAGAAAAATATTTCAGTTTCAAATTTGGTTAACATCAGGTTCTCTGACAACATTATTCAAACTATTAAGCCCAATTCTAATTATGAAAATGATGAATAATTTTAAATACCTACCTAGCAAAGCTTGGAATAAGCTGCTCTTAAAGATACCCATCACCTTTTTAACAGCATTTTTCAACTGCTGCTCCTCTGGTTTCCTTAATTTTTTGCAGTATTCTTCCAGTAATGACAAAGCTCGGTCAGTATCTGAAAAACATGATTTTAAAATTCTATCTTATGGTCTCAGAGAAACAGTAAGCTAATATTAAACTATTGTGTAGTGATATTCCTAATTTCATAACAGAATAATAATCAGGAATTCCAGAAACTACCTTTAAAATTGATCATTACAATGAACTCAATTTTAAGAGCCCACTTTTATTTCTATTGTCTTCCATAAGAATTTGCAACCATGAAATAAGGCAAAGGTCCAAATGGAATGCTGACCAGTTGATATTCACACAGTAGGATAAGACTCTGTCAGGAAAACTGTCTTAAAACTGGTGACCTCCTACATGATAATGTCCAGATTCCTTAATGTAACCTTTGAGACCACCATCCCATGAGCTGTTTATAAGCTATATTTTCAGTCTTATTTCCCACTATATAATATTCTATGTTAGTAATGTTTAAAATTCTCCAAGCCAGGCTTCAGCAATACATGAACTGTGAACTTCCAGATGTTCAAGCTGGTTTTAGAAAAGGTAGAGGAACCAGAGATCCAATTTCCAACATCCGATGGATCATCGAAAAAGCAAGAGAGTTCCAGAAAAACATCTATTTCTGCTTTATTGACTACGCCAAAGCCTTTGACTGGATCACAATAAACTGTGGAAAATTCTGAAAGAGATGGGAATACCAGACCACCTGACCTGCCTCTTGAGAAACCTGTGTGCAGGTCAGGAAGCAACAGTTAGAACTGGACATGGAACAACAGACTGGTTCCAAATAGGAAAAGGAGTACGTCAAGGCTGTATATTGTCACCCTGCTTATTTAACTTATATGCAGAGTATATCATGAGAAACGCTGGGCTGGAGGAAGCACAAGCTGGAATCAAGATTGCCAGGAGAAATATCAATAACCTCAGATATGCAGATGATACCACCCTTATGGCAGAAAGTGAAGAAAAACTAAAGAGCCTCGTGATGAAAGTGAAAGAGGAGAGTGAAAAAGTTGGCTTAAAGCTCAACATTCAGAAAACTAAGATCATGGCATCCAGTCCCATCACTTCATGGCAGATAGACAGGGAAACAGGGGAAACAGTAGCTGATTTTATTTTTCTGGGCTCCAAAATCACTGCAGATGGTGACTGCAGCCATGAAATTAAAAGACGCTTACTCCTTGGAAGGAAAGTTATGACCAACTTAGGCAGCATATTAAAAAGCAGAGACATTACTTTGCCAACAAAGGTCCGTCTAGTCAAGGCTATGGTTTTTCCAGTGGTCATGTATGGACATGAGAGTTGGACTATAAAGAAAGTTGAGCACTGAAGAATTGATGCTTTTGAACTATGGTGTTGGAGAACTCTTGAGAGTCCCTTGGACTGCAAGGAGATCCAACCAGTCCATCCTAAAGGAGATCAGTCCTGGCTGTTCACTGGTAGGACTGATGTTGAAGCTGAAGCTCCAATACTTTGGCCACCTGATGCGAAGAGCTGACTCACTGGAAAAGACCCTGATGCTGGGAAAGATTGAGGGCAGGAGAAGGGGATGACAGAGGATGAGATGGTTGGATGGCATCATTGACTCAATGGACATGGGTTTGGGTAGACTCCAAGAGTTGGTGATGGACAGGGAGGCCTGGCGTGCTCCACTTCATGGGGTCACAAAGAGTCGGACATGACTGAGTGACGAAAGTGACTGACTGACTGACCCCCTTCACACGTATACACACAGTGCCAAAGTCACAGTGGATTACTCACTTTCAGTCTCTGCTCCCCCCACAACACACATACATACACATACACACTTTCTATACCTCTGCATTTTTCTTTGCTCCTCCTGCTCCCTGTATTGGAATATCCTCCCCATACCACTCTCTCCTCCTTGAATTAGTGTGCTACATTGGAAAGAGTTTATTGTTATCTAGGTCTGGGTCTGAAACCTATTTGCTAGCTGACCTTCAATAAGTTACTTAACCTCTCTGAGCTTCTGTTTCCTTACAGGTAGCAGGATTAAATTACAAAATGCTTAGTACAATATCTAGTGCATAGAAAGTAATCAAGAAGTCAACCGAAACCTTATCTTCCCTTAATTTGGACCTAACTCAAATGTTCTCTGGAGAAGGAAGTGGCAACCCATTCCAGTATTCCTGCCTGGAGAATTACATGGACAGGGGAACCTGGTGGAATATAGTCCACAGGGTTTCAAAGAGTCGGAGACAACTGAACGACCAACACACACTCACACACACACAAAAGCTCCCTATTCCATAAAACCATCTCTGACAATTCAAAGTAATCACTGTCACTCTTCTTCCAAACCATTTTGCCTACACGAATACTACAGGCATTCTTAATACACACTGTTATACTATGGCTTCTTGAATTGTCCACACAACAGAGTATTAGTTGCCCACACGACAAAATATCCCTGAAAAAGTCACCAAAGTGGCACTGTCTTTGTGTGTAGTAGGTGACAATTTTTTTTTTTGGAAGTGAGAAGATTCAATTTAGCTATTCCAAAATTAAGTTCTGTTTGAAGAATGTCAAGTCACATATTTTTAACCAATAATACTTATGTACATACACTAAGAATATAAAATACAACACTTCCTCAGACCTGAAAAGCATTATGAGAAAGGACAAGAGTCACCCTAACCAATGAACAACTACTTTCATCATCGACTTGTATTTTATAAAATTATGTTTAGAAAGCTTCTGAAGAAAGTGGCAACAAAGTTCAGACCACAATCTTAAATGCTACATTGATAATTTTCCTCTTTATATGATTTACATATTTATTTGTTCTGTTTGAGGAGTTCCTGTCTGAGGAACTAATATCATACAAACTTTTCATAGAGAAGGCACATTATGAAGTTTCTTTTCAGTACCATCTTGGAAGAAAGCTGACTGGAACACCATTGTTCAGTCGCTCAGCTGTGTCCACCTCTGCGCCCCCGTGGACTGCAGCACGCCAGGCTTGGTTTTCCCACATTTTCATCCTTTGCTCAGATTCTGTCATGAGTAAGGGTTTTACCTTCAGTCAGTGCCACTTCCTTCAAAAGTCTCTCTAGGGATTCCTGGCACTTCTCCACCTGACCAGAGTTCTTCTCTTGTTATCATCTAATTTTTAATATGAGGAATCTTCATCAAAACTTCCCTGATTTGAGAGGCATTCTTTTTCTCCCAGCTTTACTGAGGCCAGATTGACAAATAAAAATTATATACAGTTAAGGTGTACAATAAAAGGTTTTTATATATGTATATATTGTGAAATGATTAGCACAATCATTACCACAAAGACAACTGTCTTTGAATTTTCATAGCCTTTCCCCCTCAAATCTACCACTTTCACAGACTAAATATCAATTATAACAATAATTCATATTTTTCTACTGAATGTTCCAATTCTTTACCCCCTCAGCCATCCTCAGCTGATGATCATGTTTTCTATTCTGTGGAAAATCAGCAGAGAACTTACACAAGCTCCTAATATCCACTAGGTTATCTGTAGCTGCACCCCTATACTTTGCCTTCCCCATTACTATGGATAAAATATGTTTCTCTCTAATGCCAACTCCTCTACTTAAGCACCTAAGGCTATTTTCTTTTGCCTACTCAAGGACACTGCTTCATCATCAACTGTTTTCCTCTCCAATCCCTCCCTTCAGCATACAAATAAAACTGTAAAAGCAGTGATTTTTAAAAACTTTCCTTTACCCTTAATTCCTCTCCAACTAACTACTGTCCCCAGTTCTCTGTTCCCTTCTATAGCAAAACTCCTTGGAATGCTGTCTACACTTTCTTTGCTTTCATTCTTTCTTATTGTTGCTGTTTTTCAGTCGCTAAGTCATCTCCGACTCTTTGCAACCCCACTGACTGCACCATACCATGATAGCATTACCATAATCACATCTACAGATATAAGTCACTAGGTAAAGGGACTTTAACTAATTCCTTCAACACATATTTATTGAGCGACTACCCAGAGAAGACACTATTGATTAAAAGCATCTAGATGGCCTCTAAACCAACAGAGTTTATTATGTCTCTGATCTCTGTATGAGAAAAATCTGACACATAAAACAAGGCGGCAAAATATAATAAAAATGGTCAAATATGGTCAAGTTTGTGCATGCCAGCATCTTATGCTGGAATTGTGGTTGCCTTTTCAAGTTTCTTTTTGATATCAATAATGATCACTATCTGGTGTCAATTCCATTTCTGATTAAATTCTTGTTTCTGATTAACAAAAGCTTGAATGTGAAGGTAATAAAAAACTACATACCTATACAAAGATGATAAATAAAGAAAACAAAAGATAACAAGGATCTTGTTGTATAAGTCAAAGATCCCTAACCAGATATTGAATAAAGTGGAAAGTTGAGAATTACCCAAGTTGGGACTAATACCTTGACTGCTGTTCAAATTAAACCAGGTAAAAATGGAGTTTTTTTTCACCTGAACTGCCAATATAATGACCTCAATTATCTTATTTTCTCTGTTAAAGGAAATCTGTATTCATATGAATCCAGAGTCCGCTGAAAGGACAAACTAAACCTGGAATACCTGAAGCCAGATACAGAAGGAAATAACAGGGAAATCATTTTTTAAAATAAAAATTTCTGATGAAATATGCAATCCAAAGGATATAGTGAATGTTACATAATTGGAATTATAGGTAATCACGTGTCTATTAATTGAAGTTCAACTCTTGTCTTTGGTTTAAGAACAGCATTGCCAAAAAGTCATAATATGGGATGGGTGATTTAATTTGAAACAGCAATATTGCTAACATGAACTTTTAGATAGGGAAAAGACAACATAAAATTATTTGCCACAACTAAGAATTATAGAACATGTGATGGTATTGTTCAGAAAACTGAGATCAAAATATAGTAGAGAGAATGGTAAACTAAATACACAAATCATTTCAAATCTTGAAATTCCTTTAAATACAATCCGATTGCAATACGGGAGACCTGGGTTTGATCCCTGGGTTGGGAAGATTCCCTAGAGAAGGGAAAGGCTGCCCACTCCAGTATTCTGGCCTGGAGAATTCCACAAACTGTATAGTCCATGGGGTCGCAAAGAGCCAGACACAACTGAGTGACTTTAACACTCACAGTTTAGAAAGAACTTTCCCATGCATTATCTGATTCCCACCACTGAGAAATTATATTGCCTCTTATACATGAAACTGGGGCTCCCCTGGTGGCTCAGATGGTAAAGAATCTGCCTGCCATGCAGGAGACCAAGGTTCGACCCCTGGGTCAGGAAGATCCCCTGAAAAATGGCATGGCAACCCATTCCAGTATTCTTGCCTGGAGAACTCCATGGACAGAGGAGCCTGGCAGGCTATAATCTATGGGGTCACAAAGAGTCGGACACAACTGAGGGACTAACACACACGCAGGCATGAAACTGAAATTCATAAGTGACTTGCCCAAGATCACAGAACTACGGAAAAACAAACTTGGAGCTTAATCCTAAAGCGTTTGATTCCGAGTGCTCTCTCCACCAGTTCAGTTGCTCAGTCATGTCCAACTCTTTGCGACCCCATGAATCGCAGCATGCCAGACCTCCCTGTCCATCCAACTCCTGGACTCTACTCAAACTCATGCCCATCGACTCAGTGATGCCATCCAGCCATCTCATCCTCTGTCACCCCCTTCTCCTCCTACCCTCAATCCCTCCCAGCATCAGGGTCTTTTCCAATGAGTCAACTCTTCGCATGAGGTGGCCAAAGTATTGGAGCTTCAGGTTCAGCATCAGTCTTTCCAATGAACACCCAGGACTGATCTCCTTTAGGATTGACTGGTTGGATCTCCTTGCAGCCCAAGGGACTCTCAAGAGTCTTCTCCAACACCATAGTTCAAAAGCATCAATTTTTCGGCGCTCAGCATAGTACCACCCTTAATCCTCCAGAAACAGTTGAGCATATCTCTATGGGGAAAAAAAAAAAACTTGACCAATCAGACATAATTTTATCACTGAATTTTAGAATCTGGGGTTATAAGTTGAATATCTATTTTTCACATGTGTTTATCAATATAAAATTATACTCATAACATAAATTTAAATGGTCCTACCTTTAAAATCTAATAGAGATACTAAGTTCTTTCATTCATTAATCAAATATTTATCTTACAATGCTCTAGACTTTGGTTGCTCAATACTAAAAAAGATAAATATTCTACCCTCTCAGGGATGTCTTCTGTCTGAAGGTAAAGATAATTAAGCAGAAAATTTAGACAAAGTAAAAGATTAAAACAGAGTGTGGTCATGCTATGATGAGGTACCAGATGCCAAGAGAAGAGAGAAGTAAATTGATACTGTCAGGCGAGTGTATGTTCCTTGGTTTTTCTCTTGTCACAACAAAGATTTGGAGTGACAGACATTAAAGCCCCCCTCGGCGTGTCACAGCTTTCGGGTCTTGGACAGACCGTGTTATAGCTCTCAGGTCTCGAACGGACCGTGTTATAGCTCTTAGATAAATCAGTGTTACAGCTCAGTGTTACAGCTCTATTTTATTTAAATAATAGCCAGAAAATCCATCTTCGAGGCGCGAGGGCATGTTGACCCAAAAACGCAAAGAGAAGTGCGCCCCAGCGCGCACGGGAGAGAGAAAGAGAGAGAGATAGCTCTGGCTCCTCTTTTTATGTTTTTCTCTCCCTGGGCCTGTCCTATGTAAACTGGGCCAGCCAGGAGTGCTGTTTGTTTTACCTGGTCCTTGGACCCTCCTTTGTTCTATTTTCTGGGCTTTTCCCTTCCAGGTCTTTTAGCCACCACCATTCTGGGCTCCTTTTCCCTATTCTAACTACCTAACAATACCATACAGATCACACTATTTGGCCTTTTCCTGAAGAAGGAATAAGAAGCCATGGAAAATTTTTTAATAAAGATGAGCACGACCATTTTTAAAGTTTTATAAAGATCATTTTAACTACAGTATGCTATGTATCAATTGAAACAAGAAAGAATGACAGTTTCCCCCCCCCCATGCCATCTGAAGTGACTATATGCAACACTGAACAGTTTTTGATCATTACTTACATGCCATTACGACCAGCAAATTAGAAAAAAATTTTTGTGGCCAAGCCACGCAGCATACAGGATCTTATTTCCCTGACCTGAACCTGTGTCCCATGCACTGCAAGCTTAGAGTCTTAACCACTGAACCACCAGGGAAGTCCCTCAAATAAAAGAGAGAGAGAGAGAGAGAGAGAGAGAGAGAGAGAGAGGGAGAGGGAGAGGGAGAGGGAGAGGGAGAGGGAGAGAGAGAGAGAGAGAGAGAGAGAGAGAGAGAGAGAGAGAGAGAGAGAGAGAGAGAGTGTGTGTGTGTGTGTGTGTGTGTGTATTTCTTTGGGGAAGATATATGCTTAATTCTGTTAACATTATCATTTTTGTTATTTTGTAAATTAAAAATCTGTTGTTGTTGTTTGGTAGCTGCTGCTGCTGCTAAGTCACTTCAGTCGTGTCTGACTCTGTGCGATCACATAGATGGCAGCCCACCAGACTCCCCCGTCCCTGGGATTCTGCAGGCAAGAACACTGGAGTGGGTTGCCATTTCCTTCTCCAATGCATGAAAGTGAAAAGTGAAAGTGAAGTTGCTCACTCGTGTCCAACTCTTAGCAAACCCATGGACCACAGCCTACCAGGCTCCTCCCTCCATGGAATTTTCCAGGCAAGAGTACTGGAGTGGGGTGCCATTGCCTTCTCCATGTTTGGTAGCTAGGTCTTGTCCAAATCTTTGCAACCCCATGGACGATAGCCCACCAGGCTCCTCTTTCCATTGAATTTCCCAGGCAAGAATACTGGGAGTGGGTTGCTATTTCTTTCGCCAATGGAGCTTCCCAATCCATGGATAGAATTTGACTCTCCTGCATTGGCAGGCAGATTCTTTACCACTGAGCCACCAGGGAACCCCATATAAAGGATACTCATATGAAAATAATAAAATGATGAATACTCATGTGAAAACACTATAATGATGAATGCCAACAGAAAAGTTATCCTGATACTAGGCCTTTAAAAAGATGCTTTAATATTAACATATAAAGTCCAAGGTGATAAAAACAAAGGTATCATTTAATTACTAATAAAATTAGCTAGCCTTTGTTGAGTAATGCTAAATATTCTGCATGGATCACCTTATTTAATCTTCCCAAGTACCCCCAAGAAATACACATTCCTCAAATGAGGAAACAAACTGAGAAATAAAGTAACTTCATTTCTTCCAAGGTGAAACAACCAGTAAGTGCTAGAACCAGGACATAAACCATGGTCCATCTGGCACCAAAGCCCATACTTTCAAGTATTATACCATACTGAAATTCAACTTACTGGGAAAGGAACACAGTATTTCTTTTTTCTGTAACTGTCCTTTTTTCTGTAATTATACTTTACTCCTCCCCCTAAAATTTTTTAAATATACTTCAACAAGCATCTGTTGATAAGACTCTCCCCTACTGACACAAAAAGGTATTAAACTAAAATGGTGAATTTATGTTGCCACCTTTCAGGTAAGTCCTTCTTTCAGCTTTTCTATAGAATTATTGAAGAGAAAATGAGAAAAGTGTAAGCTTAAAATAGTAACAAATAGAAAACACAGCAAACTGCATCTTCAGCGGAATACTGAAAAATGCCTTGTTCCAGTTGTAACAAACTAGAAAAAAAAAAAGATGAAAAAATAGAAAAAACTTGGAATTTAAATTGTGGGGAAAATGTATGGCCAGACTTAATGTGGATCAAAAGATTGCAATCATTTTGTAAATACTGAATGGTTTAAATTACTTTAGCAATGTTGAAAGAGAAGAAATAACTCATAAGAACATTATCCTAGTCTATCAAAAAGTAGAAAGCATATTGTGGCACTTCTTTTCTGTAACCAGATGTGTACCTGCCACATCTGGGCAGGTTCACTCCAGGAAGCTGGACCCAGATAACTGATGCAAAGAGATTCTGACTCTGAACACAGCTTTTCTCTTCCTTGGAACAAAAAGAAAAGGTACTCTGCTAAGCATTTGTAGCACTTCCCTATTCTCAAAACAATTTTCACATGGGCTAGGTATTTTTATTTGATTGTCTCAAGAATCCTAAGAGTATTACTCGGTGTGTGTGTGTGTTCAGTTGCTCAGTCATGTCTGACTCTTTGAGACCCCATGAACTGCAGCTCCCCAAGCTCCTCTGTCCACGGAATTTTCCAGGCACGAACACTGGAGTGAGCTGCATTTCCTTTTCCAGGGGATCTTCCCGACCCAGGGATAAAACCCATTGCATCTCCTGAATTGACAGGCAGAGTCTTTACCACTGTGCCATCTGGGAAGCCCCTTGGGTATTATTTGTGGCAGTTATAACTTAAGATGAGAAGTTTTAAGCTCAACCTGTTGACTTTCAGATAACATATCCAGCTGATGGAAAAGGTAGGATTCCACCCCAGGGCTCTCCTCCACTGCACCAAGACACCATTCAGTGGATCTAAGAACACCAGACTGATACAGTGCAAGAACAATGGATAAGCTTCCTGTCCTAATTCTATCACTAACTTTATTTTATAAAAGTAAAAGTTCATATACATTATCTTATTTGATGAGGAAAAGAAACAACATATTATTAATGTTGTTTCAGAAAAGGAAACTGAGGTTCGGAAAGATTACCTGATTTTCACAAGGTCACCTGGTGGCACTGTCATAAGAAGGCATATGAAGCAGCACACATGGGAGACGCGTACTTTGAGATGTTAATTTTTTCTCTCCCTACATGTTCCCATTTCCTTTCTTTTCCTTCAAGCTGGTGATTGATTTTGTATTGTATTGCCCCAGGAGAGGTATGTACTAGGACAGAAAACCGAAGGAATTTTATAGTTATTCCAGTTTTGCTTTCCAAAAGCCTAAACCCTCTAAATAAAAGAAGAGTTTGTTTCAGAGATCAAAGAGAGATTCTCAGGTACATGCAGAGAAAGGAACATCTTCCAGTCCCTCCCCAGTCTAGGAAAAAATTTTCTCAGCTGAAAAGTAAGAGAAGTTTTTGGAACCCAAGGCAGCAGGTATCTAGGCTGTTTCCTGGCAGCATTGCCTGAGAGGCAGAAAGACCCCAGAGAGGAAAAGCAACAATATGCAGCTAGGCAAATAGAAACACAGAAATTCTGCAGGGGAACGGGTTGGGGGCGGGGGGGCAGGGTGGATGTTAAATCCATGTCTTGGAAGTCGCAATTGTTGCTAGACCAGAAAGAACTATCTAGACAAAACAACTCATGACTCAGAGGTAAGCTGTTACACTCAGATGATCAATGACCAGAGTATACCCCATGCCAGATGGAGCCCTACCATAACCCCAGGAAAGAGAAAACCACAAAAAGGATTGGAGTGATTCTACCCATAACTTAGGAATTAACAGTCAGAAACAAAGATGAGCTGTGGTATTAAAGATATTTCTGACACACCTAAATCTATAGAATGAGAGTCCTGGTCAATGATTATCTAATCTTGTCCCCTCTTCTGGAAGCCAGGTCTTCTAAGTCAGACCTAGGTTTCTCCCACAGCGTCACTGCAACTGATGATGATGGAGGACATGGTTCAAAGAAATGAACGTGAAACACAACACTGAAACTGCCTCTTTCCCTAACAGTCTCCCAATAAATTTTAAGCATCATAAAGTCAGACTGAATACCATTTGCCACTGCAAAACATACACCTAGCACAGTGCCTGGTATTAACAGGCACTCAATAAATCTCTGTTGAATGGATAAATGATTGAATAATTAAATGGAAGGAAAGCTATTTCCTTAAATAAGTACGCAAGTTTACCTTCTAAAATAAAATTTTAGTTTATTATCTATATAGTATTTTAAATATAACAGGACCTACCAGGCTTATTTCAGGTCTCACCACACATTCAATGATAAAGATGTCATAGCTCTCCAAAATGACTGACACCCTACAGACCCCTCAGAGCCTTGTGCTAACAGACTTAGGGCCTTAATGGCTGGTAAGATGTGCCATCAGGAGAAATAGGATACACAATCTTACTCATAATCTTTGTAAGTTTTAACTTAATAATTTATTTTCACAGGATTTACTACTTTATAATACATCATTTCCACTTGAATCTTAAATCCTAAAACAAATGAGGTCAGGAAAAATGCTTCATAATGGAGGTGATTGGGCCATAATTCTTGAAATAGCTTTGAAAAACTAAAAACTAAACCTATGCAGAAAGCTTACTACCTGGAATTCAGAACGACTGACCGGACAGAAGAGACTGGGTAAAACTCATGATCCTTTGCTGACCAAGCAGCCTGCATTGAGGATACAGAGAACTCGTGCCTTGACTGCTACAAATGCCTGAGCAGGAATTATAGCCGGGGGACACGTCCTCTTGCCCCAGTTTAAAAAAAAAAAAAACATTTTATGTACGTCAGCATTATACTAAAAACATATCTGTTTTGTAGCCACTAGTGTGGCTACATGGTAAATATTAAGAAATAAAAGAATATAATGAGAGTATAAAATTAAGAAAGAGGAAAGAAGATTCTTAGAGTTTATGGAATGTATTGTTATAGAAGAGTGAATTTGGCAAAGGCATCAATGAGTGAAACATCTCAATTCAATGTTTTAAAAGTCCAATATTTTGTGTACATCTTCTCATTGACTAGACTTTTCTATCCAAAGATGTAACCAATTAGAGGCCTAAAAGAAAGATCAAATACTCTATCATGAAGGAGCACTAGGACAGTTTCCCAAAAACCTAACAGCTCAAATAGTATATGGTATCAATTTATTAGCATGTCATTTGCAACTTTCCCTATACATAAGAACCACAAAATAAATTCAATTAACAATAATTTTAGCACCATGCCTACGGTCTGCTTCATAACATACTCCCAGTCAGTACTTTACAGAGTATTCTTCTATTTTTCTCTCCAGAATGATCTCTTATCATTCCAAGATGCCTCCTGGATTGATAAGTATTTTCCAACATCAAGAGTCTGTGGCTTCATGACTTTTAACAATTCTCTCAACCAAGGTCAAGATGACCCTTTTGTGTCAAGATGACCCTTTTGAAGGATTTCAAATTTAAGAAAATCTTTAAGAAGTTATCTTATTTAAAAAAAAAAAAAAAAGAAGTTATCTTATTTTAATTTACAGAAATTACAAAAGTCTGAAAACTGCCTTTTCCCAACCCTCTCTGGGAAGCTTTGGGGCTTAACTCTTGAATTCTACTAGCTTCGAAAAACAAAAAACATCAAATTTTTCTGAAATGGAAAAAGCATCTGGATATAATCCTGGTATGGCAAACACAAAAATTCAAACAAAAACTTGGTGAAGTATATACAAAAGGGATAAAATAGCTACTCAGGTAAAGCCAAAAAATTTAGTTACATATTTTCCCCTTTTTAGAGAATCTAAAAAACTTATTTTAATAATTGAAGAAAAGCTAGAGACGGAAAAAGAGTATGCCCAGATTATTATTGTTGTTGTTGTTTAGTTGCTAAGTCATGTCCAACTCTTTTGCAACCCCATGGACTGTAGCCCACCAGGCTCCTCTGTCCATGGGCTCTCCCAGGTAAGAATACTGGAGGGGGTTGCCATTTCCTTCTCCAAGGGATCTTCCTGACCCAGGGATCGAACCCCCTTTTTCAGCTTTGGCAGGCAGATTCTTTACCACTGAACCACCAGGAAAGCCCACACCCAGATAGTGAAAGGCAAATATAAAATAGTGAGATCCTTCAAAAAAGAAGTTAAGCCACAAAGTGCAGGAAACAAGTAAGAAAATTTTAACTGAGGAAACAATAAACTTAAGAGTTATAAGTTTCCTTCCCCGAAGGAGGGGAAAGAAGAAAAACAGAAATGACACTTTTATGAAGTATACAGTCAACCAATAGGAAAAAGTGTAAGCCCAGGAAACAACAATCTCAATTTCAAGAATGCCCATATGATACACAGCAATATCATGTCTTGGGATTCCAATTACACAACATTCTTCAACTTCCTTTAAAAAGAACAATGTCTAAACAAAGAATTATGAAAATAATCACATTTAAGTTTCACTAGATAGCATACATACTCTATTACATCACTAAGAACAGTTGCAAAAGAAGTCAAAGGAAATAAAATGTCATGTATATTAATTACATTAGATAGACTTCTATACCAATTTAAAAGAAGCACAGAATAGCACAATATTTTAAAAACAGAGAAATGAAATAAGCATCAGTCTCAAACTATTAAAAGCACTGATTTTTTCCCCACATGTTTAATGACAATAGAGAAAAAATTGCTCAAAAAATGTACTGCAATGTACTAAAAAATTCTGTTGAAACATATTTTATCATTAAAAAAGCAGCTTTCTGCAAAAAGCACGGGGGAGAACACAGCTATCATTAATTTTTATTTCTTGCATCAATCTAACATGAAATCAGATCAATTCATAAGTCTTTCTGAAATAGCCCCTTACTATACATCATGATCTTGCATCACATCAGAGAATGCTGATACAACTTATCTTGGATCAGCCCTGAATTTTCATAATTTAAAATAGGTCAAAGATACCAAAAAGGCTTAGCTGGGAGCAAATCAAATTACTACAGTAGAAAAAAAGAATTCTGAACGAAAAGCAACTGTTGGGAGAAAAATATCTCTGAAGAAGAAATGACATGTTCTGTTGATAAAACCGAAATCTATAAAAATGTGAAGCAAGTGAGTGGAAGATGTAGTTAAGTAATGTCATAAAACAAACCAGCAGTGAATATAGGGGTTTGAGATACAGTAGCTTTGGCTTATCTAAGAACAGTCAAGAATGGTCCAGGAGTTAAGAATGCTTCTACTGCAGGGGCATGGGTCCAATCCCTGGTCAGGGAACGGCAAAAAAAAGAAAAGAAAAATGTACTTAGTGAGATGTCACACCCGTTCCCACTTCCCACCATGGTTCACATTACCAATCAGAGAAACCACTCTCTACTTTCACAATAACATACAAAATATTTAACAAGTGAGAAATCTGTCTTATGAAATTTTCTTATTGTAGTAAGAATATATTCAACAATGTATAAACATATGGTTCTGTGAGGATAGTTATTGCTTAAAGTTATTGCTTAAAATTGACAGAGGACTGTGCTCCCTGCAGAATAAATCTAGGTTATACTTTCAAGTATTTGTTTTACGTATGTTATAGAACAGTACAGACAGTAAGCTTAGCTAATTAAAAATATAAGATACATGTCATAACTTGTTTGGTTAGTGGTCTATAATATTTTAAAATATATATCTTAGCACTAACAGTTTTAAGAGAAGAGAAAGGGAGGAAAGAAAAGGAGGAAGGAAATAAATTATTTCTCCTAAAGTATGGTTTTCAATAATGTATCAGCAATTTTTATAACCTCCTTTAAAGGCAGGAACTTTTAACAAACTCAGTCTGCTGAGTTTAGAAACCTTAAGTTCACCCTGATTAGTTAAGTTTTACCTGGAACATCAATGCCCTTCCTCATCTCTCTTCCCAGATACCTTTTCATCCCTATCATTCTACACACACACACACACACACACACACACACACACACACACACACACACACACACACACACACACACACACACACACACACACACACACACACACACACACACACACAGTGTTTTAATTCAACTACTAGTTTAAAACAAATTCAAAAGGGACACTAACTATAGCACAATAAACGGTAGAAAGAATAAAAATACCCTGCATGCCAAATAAGTCAAAGAGACATAACATTTACTGGCTACATTCCCCAAACCATCCTGGTTCCAAATAAACCAATGGTGTCAGGTCTGGGCAGAAGTAGCTCCAAAACTTCGTGGAGAGTTTACTTCTCTCAGTAATTCTGGAAGAGAGCAGGAGGTGGAAACAAGCCCAGTCTTAAAATCCCAGTGTACTAGATGTCTAGGCGTTTCAGAGGTATTATACATCATTGCCCATCTCCAGAGACACCAGCTGGATAAAGAATCTGAGTCTAAGTTTCCTCAATGCAACTTCCAAATCCACAGGTATGATTAAACATACAGATTAACCTTCACCCTAAGCTTTAGTTTCAGACTGCAGAACTCCCAGAACCGGTCAACATTTGGATCTACACTAGTCTACTACAGTGGAGTTCAAGAGTGTTGATACAAATTTTAGTTTAAAACTCTTTAAAAAGAAAAAAAAAAAACTTTTATAGTCAATTTGGTCTTCTATACCACGTCAAAAAAAACAAACAAAAAACCTAGGTTCACAAGAATCCTTAGAAATAAGGTTCACCTGGGGTAGATATAGGCTGAAGAGAATCCCAAGGAGTATGTACGATACTTCAGCAACTCACCAGATCTTCATCAACTGGTTGGGGAGGAGTCCAGTGTTTACCTCATTTGGGGAATTTGCCAGTACTGTTATTGGATAATGCATACACAGCAGTTATCAAAGTTGTGCTCTGCCACAAAAGGGAAGACTTACACCAAAGTAAATCCAAACATAAAATCTATTCTTAATCAAAAGATAACCTACAACTGTGTACACTGCAAGCAACTTTGTTATCTTTTACAACTATGTAATTAACTTGATAAATATTTAAGCCATAAAGAAGAGCTGCACTGTGCATGTTTCTTTTTTAAAGACCATGTAAAAGTTATCTTTAACAAGCCAAGAAAACACGGGAAAGAAACTCCCAAATCTATGGTATCAAATTTACGCTGATTACAAAACGGTGATTTAGACCACCTGATGTGGAAACCACAAATGTCTACAATTAAATAGGGCAGCCCTACTTCACTCTTTTAGCAAAACAGTCTCACTGAATGATGCACCACAGAAAAGACATTATTATAAGAACTACAGCCCAAGCAAAACTTTACTCTCAAATGGAATATAATTTAAACTGCAAATACCAGAACCAAGAAAAAGGAAAAACATACACAGGAAACCTCATAGCCCACCTTTCTTCTTGACTGGCATTCTTGGGTCTTTCCAGTGCCACAGGATTCAAGAACTCTTTTCAGGTCTCAACTTGATCCAGCTGGATGGAGGCCAAGGGCCAGGTAACTGTTGCAAACCCCTTGGCTGTTTGAAATCCAGGCTGTCTTCTCTTTCAAATAAAGAAACAATGATGTATTTTTTCCCACAAACTTTGACAGTGCCCACGGAGTTTAAAGAAAAATAGCTTTTGAGTTTTTCAAGTTTTTCAATGCTTCCAAAATAGTTACTCTGTTTAAAAAGAAAATTATTGTAAGCATAGAAAACATTATTAAAACTCCTCCTTAGGCAGCAATATCTTTGGAGTTCAATCACTAACTCAATTAAGGCACAAA
The DNA here is from genome assembly GCF_019320065.1 of Cervus canadensis. Lineage (NCBI taxonomy): Eukaryota > Metazoa > Chordata > Mammalia > Artiodactyla > Cervidae > Cervus > Cervus canadensis. Next base: position 3,966,883 of record NC_057414.1, on the reverse strand, counting down.
AAAAATTTACACAGCTGTCTCATTACTCAACACATGATCAAAGATGAACTGGTTGGTGATAAAGACCCTCAAATTCTTTAGAGAAAAATTTAAAACCCTTACCTCCCCCCAAATACTTTTTAAAACCTCTCTAATGGTCTCTAAAAAAGGTGGGGTGAGTTTGGACAGTTTTCTGGGGGCAGAACCCAGACTGAAAGGCCCTTTTCTATTTACTGGACCTGAAGTTCCGGATCTCACCCCCTCAGTGAGACAGGATCCAGCTTGCTGTCACTTTCATTTTTTTTTTTTTTCTTCTGTGCTCTCCAAGCCCCTCAGGCTTGATCCTTAATGCCCCTCTGATTCTGATCCTCCCGTGTATTAACCGAGAGGATTGAAAAGAAGGAAAGCAATCCCTTGGCATGGAGACATTAAAGTGACAGAGCTACTCAATGGGCACTTGATGCAGGATGAGTTGGCGAAGATTTCTTCACACTGGAGTCAGTCAAATCATGCCATCTCTTCGCATCCAGGCAGCTCCCTATCCGGCGAGGAAAAACACTGAGACTGCTCGAGACAAGTCAGACCTTCCCCCAAAGGTGTTTTCTCAGACGCTGGAGTAGTATTAGGCACGTGAGCATAAGCTGGGCAAACGGTTCGCGGTTTCCTAAATGGGAGAGAGTTCGGCTGCGTGGCTTCCACATCCACCTTTTTTCTCTCGGTCTCTCTCCAAACTACCCACCTTCCTTTCGCAGAAAAGACCAGAAATCCCTCTGCTACCGCTGGCCACCCCTCTGCCCACACCCCGTTCTTATAGAGATGAGCACAGAAACGTCCCGCACCCCTCCACGCGATGGAGTGTTTCCTCAGGCAGGAGAAACAGCAGCACTAGAAATTATATAACTCGCGAGTCTGGCTTCTCTAAGACGCGGAGCTGGGATGGTCGGGGGTTGCTGGTCTGGGAGGCACTACCGGGCCTTCGCGCAGCGCCCCCCTCACCCCCACCCCGAAACATCGGCTGGCAAGGGGGGTTCTTCTGGGGGAGTGAGGGGCAAATTTCTCTCGGGCCCCTTCCCAAGCGGGGTGAACGGATGGCATGTGAGGGGACTAGAGACTGAAGAGGACACGCTGACGGCTGTGAGGGGAGGAGGCTACTCGGGGCTGCTTCGGGGGCTCTAGGGAGGAGGTGCCCGAGAAGCTGGCGCCTTAACACCCGGGCTGGGCCAGAGGGGAGAGCACCCTGAAGAAGTGAAGGGGGCGGGCAGCTCGGCCACAGCTAACGGAGGTGCCCTGAGGAGAAACACGCGCAGCCACATCCGTGCGCGAGGACCGGCCCACGTTTCCCTCGGGATGCGAGACCAAGGAGCCAGGCTCACAAATAGCAGAAGCCGGGGATGAGGGCCCGGCGGGGGGCGGGCCCACGGGCGTCCAGCCCTCCCTGAGGCCAATGAGCGCCTCCAGACACCGCGCCCAATCACAGCCAGGACGGAGGGCGCGGCTTTTGACTGGGCCGGGGCGCTGGGCGTGAGCCCGCGACCCTTCCGGACCCGAGAGACCTGCGTCCCCGCCCACCGCCAGTCACGTGAGTCGCCAAGATGGCGGCGCTCGGGCGTGAGGCTGGAGACGACGTGCGGGTTGCCGGTGTGGTGCCGGTGGGAGCTGCGGAAGTGCCTAAGGTAGGCGGAAACCCTGCGTGCTGAGGCCCGCGAGTTCTGCTACCTCATGTGCCGGCGCACTCTTCTGAAAGGATGCGCGTAAAAGAGATCTCAAAGTCTATAAGCAGGGCAGTTCCCACCTCCATGCAAGGCACGTTTACATCCCCAGTTGCTGTGAAAAGAGGTGGGGAGAAAGTAGGAGACCTAAACTTAGTCCTGAATGATGGAGCCTGTTTTCTCTTGCCTCGGGGCCTTTGTACTTTAAACCCCCTGCCATTCTATCCTGACTTCTGCCCTAGTTGTAGGTTCTGAGGACAAGACTACATCTTGCTTAACTGGGGGACTTTCAGATACCAGGTGAATGTTTGAGTAAATGATGAATGACTGATGAATAAAATTCTCAAAGTCAAGTGCTATCAGGGAAGCAAGCTTTTAATAGACATTAAAAGTCAAGCTTTTAATATACTTAAAAGCACTACAAAACCGTAAGATACTTTGAAAGTTATAAACCTGCCCGATTCAGTATTACTGGTGTAATTGAATCGTGGTGACCAGTTGAGTGGCCTTGAACTGGTTACTTTTTAGATGAAATGTGAGTTATAGCAAAATCTGTACATTTCAGTACTTGTACAATTGTCAGGAAGTTGTATTTCTCTGCTTTTACAACAGTGCCTTAGGAAAATTAGGTATGCAGTAAACATTTGCTGTCCTATTTTAGGATCATAATTCTGGATGTTTGTCTTTACTATATACTAAGGTGTAGACGAGATAGGAAGTTGGTACATGGCATTGCCTGCAAGTTTTCTTTGAGTAATAAGGGACTTCAGTGGATTGGATGACAGGGAAACAAAAAGTTTTCCCAAGTTTCTGGTTAATTATCATGTTACTGACATCTGCCTTCATGTACATTAGATGGATTAGATATAGAATCGCCCTTCTATATTGCTATCTTGTTTCTTCCATTTGCCATTTAGTTGTCAGAGAGAGGCAAAAGATTACATCTAGTTTGTGAGAAATTGGAATTTATAAAATATTTTACTTTTTTTTTTCCTGTCTTCCCAGATATTTTAAAGAAAAAGAACTGGCTTGATTATAGTTCTTCACTGATAGGGAAAGAAACTGGTCCATTATTACTCTTTGTTTAATACCATGCAAAGATTCAAGAAAGCCCCCACCTTCACGATGTTGATTGTTGTCGTTCAGTGGTCAAGTCATGTCGGACTCTGCCACCCCATGGACTGCAGCACACCAGGCCTCCCTGTCCCTCACCATCTCCCAGTTTGCCCAAGTTCATGTCCATTGAATCAGTGGTGCCATCCAACCATCTCATCCAGTCGCCCTCAGGATGTTGATACAATGCTTGAATCAACCTTTTATTAGTTAGATTAGGAATTTTACAGTTACGTTCAACATGTGTCCATTTGACTACCAGCATCAGAACCACTGGTGCAGATTTCTAGACTTTACTCCTGCTGAACCTAAATATTTCAATAGGGAGCTCAAGAGACTGCATTTCAATTACACTGCTCATGTGATTCTTGTGCACACGAAAGGTTTAAAATCTTACTAAGTCTCTTCTATGTCCTTTATGTTTAATCCACTCTGATTCTCTTGCCCAGGACTCCTGAAAGTTGAGAAGAGTCTGCCCTTGACCACAAATAATGTTATCATAGGGATTCATATAAATTGTGAAGGACATAGATTTTTGTAATCTATTCACTAGCTAATCTGGAATCCCATAATGCCAATATGCCAAATGATGTAACAAATACTATTAAGACTTTTCACAAAAATCTGAGAGTCTTACCCAGAGCAAAACATTTAGAAAGGATCCTTTCTGAAAGCCTAGTTTTGTTTTGTATTTAACCACTGGTTCCTGTTAAGATGGCTTCCCTGATAGCTCAGTTGGTAAAGAAGCTGCCTGCAATGCAGGGGACCCCAGTTCAATTCCTAGGTTGGGAAGGTCTGCTGGAGAAGGGACAGGCTACCCACTCCAGTATTCTTGGGCTTCTCTGGTGGCTCAGACAGTAAAGAATCCACCTGCAATGCAAGAGACCTGGGTTCAATCCCTGGGTTGGGAAGATCCCCTGGAGGAGGGCATGGCAACCCACTCCAGTATTCTTGCCTGGAGAATTCCATGGACTGTATAGTTCATGGGGTCGCAGAGAGTCAGACATGACTGAGCCACACGACTGAGTAACTTTCACCTTAAGATGCTACTGGGCAAACCTCATGGTCCCTCGATATTAGCAACTGTCTATTTATGTATCACACTTGGGAGACAGGAACTTTCCAACCTTGGAGTCTAGTGCCTGAGGACCAGGCCTCCTGATATTACCATAGAGCAGTTTCCAGCAAAGGCCCTACTTCTGCCCCAGGTGCTCCTCACAAGCTAGATATATAACTTACATAATCCAAGGCAGCCATCCACTGCCTCTTCCTAGTCCGGAAGGTGTCCCTCCTCCTGATGTTCTCTCTCGCTGGTCTCCAAGGAAATTCCTGCTTCTACCTCTCCAGCAAACCCAGCATAATCTCCAAAACTCGGGCTTTCATGAGACAGAGGATAAAAATAGTTGTCAACAGGTAGCTGCTGTTTACTTTCAGCTCTGAAAAAGTTACAGTGTGAAGAACTACAACGGGCCTACCTTCAGGGAAAACGGTAAGGAAAACAAACATACCTGAGTAACTTAATCCTTCTACATCAAGTCCTAAGCCAAGTCAACCTCTCTGAACCTTGTTTATCTCACCCATAAAGTAGAGATGACCATTTTCCTACCAATTTCTCAAAGTTATTACGTGAATCAAAAAGCCATTGTCTAACAGATAAAGAGCCCACTAAACAATGAACGAATCATTAACACAGGATGTGAAAGCAGATGACAGTACTTGATACTCTACTAGGGTCTAAATGTTTTTTAACCTGAATCTGTAGAATTTATAAGATTTAATATTAACATCATAGCTATTATGGTTCTGAATTTTGTGTTTTCCAGGACATCAAGATACCAGCATACACACATGGTCAGTCCAGGCCTTCTCTAGGAGATGCAAAACTCAGAAAACCAGTGGTCATTGAAATCATAGAAAAAAAAATTGAATGCCTTAGAAAAGAAAAGTAAGAGACACACCCAGACTGAAAGTCAGTAACTTTATTTGTAGATCTTAAGTATTGCCATGGCTTCTAGGTATCTAAGAGCCTATTAACTATATTGAGTTGGTTACGAAGAAAGCTTTTTTTTTTTAAAAAAAGAACTGGAGGGAAACATGAGCAGATGAAAATAGAGGTTTGTTAGAATACTGAAACTGGATAATTTCTTTTGTTTCTTGAAATTCCTTTATTTCTAAAATTGTTGAAATGTTATCTGTGCAATAAGCAATTGTAATTAAAGGTAATCAAGAGAACACCATTTTGAGGACTACTTATATTAACTGATTATCGATTATAATTAAATTCAGTTTAGAATTTCTTACCTCAGCCACACTGCTGAGCTCAGCAAAAAGGAATACAGGATTCCATGATGTACTTATAGTTTCACATTACCATTCTGACTTTTAGATTAATAGAGCTCAAGAATAAAATCAGTTGATGTTAATCTGAATTGTTCAACATTTCTGGATTTAGGTATGAGTCAGAATAAGCAAAACTAGATCTTTCAAATTTCTTTGAAGTTTTGAAAATACTTTAAATGTATCTCTACTACTTAAGAAATAGTTATTTTCTAGAAGGCCTAACCAAAAGTCAACAACTTTTTTCAGATGACCTTAAGCAAATTAATTCTTATAGTAGAAAGAACAGTATTCTTGGATTTAGCTAGTTCATAAAATTTGGCTACATTGGAACATACTCATACTTATTTTTGGCCAAAATTTATTTTCTCTTTAAAAGAGCTCCATCTTAGAACCACTCTAGTCTCAGAATTATATTATCCTCTCATTAGAATGCAATTTCCATGAGGGGTGGAATTTTTTTCTTTTTTTCCTGGCTTTATTCACTGCTTCATCCTTAGCATAAAGAAAATACCTTTCACAGAGTAAATGCTTAAGAAAAATGTGATGTTGCGTAAATATTATTACATATTATTACATACATATTACATACGAATGACTACACAAGAAAGGATATATCTGTTAGAAGAGTATTATGTTGAACTTAACTTTCACTCTGTTTTTCGAATTAGGACTTTAAATATATATGGAACACTGACTTTTGGAACAACAGCTGCTTTCTCTGGAATGTTTACAAATTTCATTTTCAGACATCGCTTCAAGGTCACACATGATGTTTTGAAGACATATGCATCACTGACTGCACTTCCATTTTTGTCTACCATAGTTTCTTACAAGCTTCTTGTAACAGATGCTTTGTGTTCAGGTAATTTTAAATTCATTAGCATATCATGTGTTTATATCTAACATATACTGTTGCTACTGCTGATAATAATCCATTGTATGTGTATATTACTTTACAAAAGTACCTTCACATATATTGTTGCTACTGCTGATAATAATCCATTGCATGTATATATTACTTTACAAAAGTACCTTCACATATATTGTCCTGTTTAAACCCCACAACAGTCTTCCTAATCAGACAGGGAAAATAGTATTGTGGCTTTTTTTTTTTAACAAGTAAGATACTAAGCTGAGACATGTTCAGGTACACTAAGAAGCAACATAGTATACTAGAAAAAAAGCAGGCTTTGGTATACTACATATTTCACTTAAGTTTTGTGACTCTGGGCAAGTCATTGAAGAGACTTGCTTGTTTTAAGATACTCAGTTGTTTTATATCTATGAATTAGGACTAACAGTACTTACCTCAGGATTGTTCTAAAAATGAAGATAGTGTACGCTGAATGCCTGGAATGGGATCCAGTATATTATGGGCTTCCTGGTATATTATGTTATTTCCTACTTCCTCCCTGTGCTTGAAGTTTCATAGCTAGTAATTGATGGAACCCATGATCCCTGTTCATCAGGTACCTGCTTAAATGCCTCATCTCCAGGGAATTCTCTGATTCCCTCAGGTTAGGTTAAGTTTCTCCATACATTCTCTATTCATTTTACCTTCAAAGCATGTGCACGTTTAAGATATGTGTTTACATATTTGTCTAATGCATTTCTTTCTTAGTAGACTTGACCTGAAGATCAGTGGTTGGGTCTCTTGTGTTACACTGTATCCCTAGCACATGACTGACATATAGACAATATAAATGTACTAATCTGGAATCCAGGTATCTGGTCTGCTAGTTTAATATTCTTCATTATGAAATTGCTTCTGCACCAGCTGTATAAGTAAGAGGTAAACTTATCCTTATATAAAGTGTAATAAAAACATTTAAAAAATTTAATACATTCAGTATATTGTGCCATACACTGAATTTCTAGCATTCTTTCAACTATTTCGCTGTGGTTGAGGACAATGCAAATAAGTACAATATAAGAACCCAAGACTCTTAGTAGCCAAATTTACTTTTGTTTTCCAGGTAATATAAGCCAGGAAAATTGTGTTCTTAGAAGCTCACTGATTGGCATAGCATGTGGTGTTTTATATCCCACTGCTTTGGCTTTTTCTAAAAATGGACGTCTAGCATTCAAGTAAGTCCATGTTCTTGTTCCTTCTCTCCCATCTCTTCCCTTCCCTACTTACTTACTTCCTTTTTTTTTAATGTTAGTAAATTCTCCTTATTCTTTAGCTGCCAATGACATTTTAATTAAAATATGGTTTCATATTTCAAATAGCTAATTTTAACCCTTTTTGCTTTCTACATGGAAAATCTAGAACAGAAATGATCAGTTTAGGGGAAATCAACAATTGTTCCATAGAATTTACATCCAGACGAAGTCCTTAACTCTTTTTCCTTTTTAGGTATCACACTGTTCCCCTGCCACCAAAAGGAAGGGTTTTACTTTATTCGCTACTGCTTTGTCATTCAGAGATAAAAGCAATGGTGATCCCTCTCATCCTTCAGACAACCTTTGGAATATTTCATGGTCTGCAGCACTATGCAATATTTGAAAGTACACTTGAGAAAACTGTACATGAAGATTAACCAAAGAATGGATGGACACTAAATCAGCTGAATGAACTTTTTTATAAGGACTCAGGCATTGCTGAAAGAGTTAAAAAATAGTTCTGGATAGACAGTTTGTCTCTTTTCCTTTTGCCCAGTAAACAGCAGGTGTTCAATAAATATTCAGTAAATAAATGTAGGTTTTGTCTCTCTTTCGTTATTATATGTGGAAATGGGCTTGAAGCCCCAAGGTCTAATCTATACATTTATATATTTATTCATTCATAAACATTTACTGAGCACCTGCTAGGTCTCAGACATTGTGTTACTTTTAATAAGAAATGGTCCTTACCCAGAAGAAACTCACAGTTAGAAATGTGAACACACAGCATGAGAGGGTTTGAGAAGTATACATGTAATTCTGTGAGCATACTGAGGATGTAGCTGTTAAATACTTGTGCAGAGGGAAAGCTATGGGGAAATGTGACATTTTCCTAAATTTTGAAGGGAAAGTTGAAAGTTCACAAGAAATCAATATAGAAATAACAACCCATTCCTCTAAACTCTAATTCAGTATACTTAGTAGCTTTTAATCATTAACAAATTATCTTCACTATGCTATTTAAAGAACATTTATTGGGACTTTCCTGATGGTCTAGGGACTTTTAAGACTCCATGCTCCCAGTGCAAAGAGCCTGGGTTTGATCCCTGGTCAGGGAACTAGATCCCACATGCTGGAACTTAAAGAGTTCACATGCCACAACTAGAGATCCCACTTGCCCCAATGAAGATTAAAGATCCTATATGCTGCAACTAAGCCCCAGCACAGCCAAATAAATATTTTTGAAAGAAAGAACATTTATTGAGTACCTATTTGCTATTAATAAATACAGGTACCAGACAAAGATTCAGTCCTTGCCCTCAAGAAAATTAATCTAAAGAAGGAGGTCACAGCGTGCTTCTAAGTCTGCTACAGCACTCCTGAGCTACACATTAATTAAGGAAACCTAGTGCCAGAAATGAACACTGATGAAAACAACAAGACATGCAATGGAATCTCATAGCTTATTCTCTGTCTTAATCATGTTCATCTGGAGATTTAAGGATTTGGTCATCTGAGGCCCCAAGCAACCTAGAGCAGAAATGGAAATCTTAACAAGGCGCTTTATAGCATCAAATATAACAATCTGGAACACATACACTCCTGCTAATTAAAAAAAAAAAAAAAAAAACGGCAGTAAGTCATTCAGCTCTATTCTCAGAATAATTCATGATGCTTGAAACAGGAAAAGGCAGGTGAAAGGAGGGAGACAGGGAACCAAGTCAAGCAGATAACTAGATCAATGGTATTACTATTAACTCTTAAAAATTAATAAGCAACAAGTACATGAAAACCTCATTGTGAGATATTCAAATGATCCAGAAAAATAAAAAGTGAGACAAGAAAGTCCCCTTTCACACCCACTCCACCCTATTTCTACTCCGTTCTTCAGAGGTAACTACTAAGTTAGCAGTCTCTTTCCTTATAGCCGTCTTTTGTAATTTACATATTTTTTAGTAAATGGTATTATCCATACATATTATACTGGAAATTAATTTTCCCTTCACTGTATATCTTGGAGATCTTTCCAACTCATTTCATATAGGTCTAATACCTTCTTTTTTAGTGACTAAAAAACATTCTTAGTGATTCCAGTATTCACATAGGTGACCCTTTCAACACCTTGGTCTATCATAGCACTTATTCCCATGGTCATACTCTAGACCTGTGCCATCCAATATATAATAGTCATTAGTCTTTGTAGCTGCTGAGCATTTGAAATGTGACTGGTCTAAATTGAGATATGTTGTAAAATATGCATTAGGTTTTAAAAATTTACTATGTAAAAGAATGTAAGATACCTCAATCTTGATTCATGTTGAAATGTTACTCTTTGGATATACTGGGTTAAATAAATAAAATACATTAAAACTGATTTTATCTGCTTTTTTTAATCTGGCTACTAGGAAATTCTAAGTTGTATACACATGTGCATGCTAGATCACTTCAGTCATGTCTGACTCTTTGCAACCCCATGGATTGTAGCCCGCCAAGCTCCTCTGTCCATGGGATTCTTCAGGCAAGAATACTGGAGTGGGTTGCCATGCCTTCCTCCAAGGGATCTTCCCGACCCAGGGATCAAAGCCATATCTCTTAAGTCTCCTGCATTGGCAGGCGGGGTCTTTACCAGTAGTGCCACCTGGGAAGTACTACATAACATGGCACGTATTTTTATCAAATTACATTTCTCTAGACCTTATCAATAAACTCAAATTCTTCACATTCTCAGTTATAAAACTCCATATTCTGGTCACTGCCTCCTGTCCTTCCCATTTTTTCCTTCTCACACCACATTACTTCGGCTTTACCAGAAGCTATGATCCATCAATCCCACCACCTTTTCACTGTCTCACACCCCTCTCACATCCTGACTGTCCCTCTCCAGTTTCAGCTACATCAATCTGTTTTCCAATCTTGAGGAAAACAGAAAAATCTTGCCAAGTTTGATTATGAAATAAAGGTACTGGCCTCTTTCTTTTCTTTTGTGAATTTTCTGTTCATGCCCTTGACCCATTTGATTTATAAATCAAATAAATTCTCTATAAATTCTGGGTATTTTGCTGCTTCATATGCTGAGATAGTAATCTGAGAAATAGCAAGATTGACTTATGTGTTCACTTCCCTTGCCAACTGAAAGCAGAAGATATTTGTCCCTTACTCCATGACTTCAATTTGCCTTTTATGCAATAGGAAAGGTAGGGAAGTGTACCAATATTTTCCTTTGGCTTTGGAAAGCAGTACTTGTCAAAGTGGCTGTAAGGCCATAGAGGGGAATTAGGGAAATCTCGATCTTAGCCTGAGCCCAAAGGTAAAAGTAGGTGAAGCACAGTGAAGAAAGGCAGCAAGTCTCTAGATGGAGCTCCGTTCTCAAAGTTCAGATCCTGGCCTTACTATGCACCAATGGGATGACTTTGAATAAACTATTTTTGAATAAACTCTGCACCTCAGTTTCCTCATCTGTAAAATGAGAAGTAAAGACTACTTACCTCAGTGTTGTCAGGACTAAATGAGTTAATATATGTAAATCAAGATTGTGGCCAGCTCACAGGATGTTACTGTCATTACTGGTGTTGCTACCGCCATCACCACACACCAACTATAATACAGTCCTTTCCCTAGCCTGTAGGTCTCAGTTCACCATTTTTCTAGGACATATTAGAAAGAAGCACAGCAAAGAAAATTTATAACTTTCATTTGAATACACATTCACTTGGCTAATATTAAGATGTAGTATATGAAAAACATTATATACCATATGTTGGGCAATTTACCTAAACTTTCTGACTGCTTTGCAGTAAGGTTATAAAAATGGAACCACACCATACCTGGCCTATAGAAGGTGCTCAATAAATGTGTTTACATGTGCCTGTTTTCCCTGATATTTTCTCTGAGTCATATAACGATGACTAAGATGTGGTCCCAACTATAACCTCTTACCTTCTCTCTTGGATTTTTCCGCTCCATTTCCTCCAACTGCCTTATCAGCCACGTGATTATCCTATTTTGTGTTTACTGTATCGCATGGTATTGCTTGCAGGGTATTTATTGTATAATACTGATTTTCTTCCTGCTTTTGAACAATTATACTGGCATGTATAAACTATTGAGCTTTTTAATTTCTAAGCTATAATTGAAGCCAAGGAAGCGATAAAAAACAATGTTTGAAATAGTAATGGCCAAAAGTTTCCAAATTTGGTAAAATCTATAAAACCACAGATTCGATGATTTCTAGATCAAAATGGTGACACAACAGGCCCCTAAACTCTTCTCCCCCCACAGACACACTGAATCTACAGCTACAGAGAAAATCCCTCTGAAAGAAATCTAGTGGCCAATAAACACATGAAAACATGTTCAACGTCACTCATTATTACAGAAATGCAAATCAAAACTACAGTGAGGTATCAGCTCACACCAGTCTGAACAGCCATTATCCAAAAATCTACAAAAATAAATGCTGTAGAGGGTGTGAAGAAAAGAGAACCCTCATACACTGTTAGTGGGAAGGTAAATTGGTACACCCACTATGGAGAACAGTATGGAACTGTTCTCAAAAAACTAAAACTAGAACTAGCGTATGACCCAGCAATCCCACTCTGGGCATATACCCAGAGAAAACCATAATTCAAGAAGATACATGCACCCCAATATGCACTGCAGTACAATTCACAATAGCCAGGACATGGAAGAAACCAAGATGTCCATCAACAGAGGAAGGGGTAAAGGCGATGCTGCACACAGACACATGGGGTATTCGTCACAAAAAGAAACTGTGCAGTTTGCGGAGAACATGGATAGACCTAGACTGTCACACACAGTGAAGTAAGTTAGAAAAACAAATATCATTTATTAGTGCTTATATGAGGAATCTAGAAACATGGTAGACATGAACTTATCTGCCAAGCAGAAACAGTGACAAAGATGTAGAGAACAAACGTATGGATACCGAGGCAGAAAGAGAGGGTGAGATGAGTTGGGAGATTGGGACTGACATATATACACTATTATGTATAAAACAGATAACGAATGAGAACCTGCTCTACAGCACAGAGAACTCTACTCAATGCTCTGCAGTAACCTAAGTGGGAAGGAAATCTAAAAAAGAGGGGATATATGTATACGTATACCTGATTCATGAGCAGAAACACAACATTGCAAAGCAGCTACAGACAATAAAAATTTTGAAAAAAGAAATCTAGAAAACTAGCTGAGCAACTCCTACATATTAGGCAAACAAGAAAATGTACACACCAAAATATGTAGGAAAGGCTGAGAAACGGTCTTGCCATAAGCCCCACTGCCAAATGAATGACACACTGTCGGGGGAAACTTGAAAATCCCAGTTCCTTCCTGAGGAGAGAAGGATTTGGACCCAACACCTAGTGTCTCAACATTTGAATTCCACCTGAAAGGACTTGTAAAATGACTAAACCTGTTTGATTTTCCCATCATTCATCTGTAAAATGGGAGGAATATTTATGTCTTGAGGGTATTGTAAGGATTAATTAAACAACCTAAATGTCCATTGACAGATGAATGGGTAAAGAAGATGTGGTACATATATACAATAGACTACTACTCAGCCATAAAAAGAATGAAATAATGCCATTGCAGCAACATGGATGGACCTAGAGATTATCAAATTAAGTGAAGTAAGTCAGACAAAGACAAATATATGATGTCACTTATACGTGGAATTTAAAATGACACAAATGAACTTATCTATGAAACATACTCACAGACAGACAATAAACTGGTGGGTGCCAAGGATCTGGGGTTTGGGGAGGGATAAACTGAGAGTTTGGGATTAGCAGATGTAACCTATTAAATACAGAATGGATAAACAACATGGTCCTACAGAAGAGCACAGGAAACTGTATTCAATATCCTGTGATAAATCATAATGGGAAAGAAGATGAAAATGAATTTAGAAAGCAAAGTGGTTGTCTAAGGAGGCTTTACTAATAGCTGAGAAAAAAAGAGAAGCAAAAGGCAAAGGAGAAATGGAAAGATATACCCAACTGAATGTGGAGTTCCAGAGAATAGCAAGGAGAGATAAGAAAGCCTTCTTAAGTGAACAATGCAAAGAAATAGAGGAAAACAATAGGATGGGAAAGACTACAGATATCTTCAAGAAAATGAGAGATACCAAGGGACCATTTCAGACAAGGATGGGCATGATAAAGGACAGAAATGGTAGGGACCTAACAGAAGCAGAAGAGGTTAAGAAGAGGTGGCAAGAATGCACAGAAGAACTACACAAAAAAGGTTCTAATGACCTGGATAAGCACAACACTGTGGTTACTCACCTACAGCCAGACTTCCTGGAGTGTGAAGTGAAGTGGGCCTTAGGAAGCATTACTACCAAAAAGCTACAGGAGGTGATGGAATTCTAGCTGAGTTATTTCAAATCCTAAAAGATGATTCTGTTAAAGTGCTACATTCAATATGCCAGCAAATTTGGAAAACTTAGCAGTGACCACAGGACTGGAAAAGGTCAGTTTTCACTCTAATCCCAAAGAAGCAAATGTCAAAGAATGTTCAAACCACCAAGCAATTGCACTCATTTCACACGGTAGCAAGGTAATGCTCAAAATCCTTCAAGCCAGGCTCCAACAGCAGGTGAACCAAGAGCTTCTGGATGCAAAAACTGGCTTTAGAAGAGGCCGAGGAAGCAGAGTCAAATATCCAACATTCAGTGCATCACAGGGAAAGAAAGGGATTCCAGGAAAACATCTACTTCTGCTTCATTGCCTACACTAAAGACTTTGTGTGGATCACAACAAACTGTGGAAAATTCTTAAAGAGATGGCAATACCAGACCACCTTACCTGTCTCCTAAGAAAACTGTATGCAGGTCAAGAAGCAACAGTTAGAACTGGACATAGAACAAAAGACTGATTCAAAATCGGGAAAGGAGTACATCAAGGCTGTATATTGTCACCCTGCTTATTTAACTTCTATGCAGAGTACATCATGCGAAATGCTGGGCTGGATGAAGCACAAGCTGGAATCAAGATTGCTGGGAGAAATGTCAATAACCTCAGATATGCAGATGATACCACTCTAATGGCAAAAAGTAAAGAACTAAAGAGCTTCTTGATGAGGGTGAAAGAGTAGAGTGAAAAAGTCTGCTTAAACTCAACAGTCAAAAAACTAAGATCACGGCATCTGGTCCTAACGCTTCATGGCAAATAGATGCGGGAAAAGTGGAAATGGTGACAGGGTTTATTTTTTTGGACTCCTCACTGCAGCCATGAAATCAAAAGATGCTTGCTCCTTAGAAGGAAGGCTATGACAAACCTAGACAGTGTATTAAAAAGCAGAGACATCACTTTGCTGATAAACATTCTTTATAGTCAAAGCTATGATTTTTCAAGTAGTCAGGTACACATCTGAGAGTTGGACCACAAAGAAGGCTGAGCACTGAAGAATTGATGCTTTCGAATTGTGGTATTGGATAAGACTCTTGAGAGTCCCTTGGACTGCAAAAAGATCAAACCAGTCAATTCTAAAGGAAATCAACCCTAAGTATTCATTAGAAGGATTGATGCTAAAGCTAAAGCTCCAATACTTTGGCCACCTGATGCAAAGAGCTGACTCATTGGAAAAGAGTCAGATGGTTGGATGGCATCACTGACTCAATGAACGTGAGTTTGAGCAAACCCTGGGAGAAAGTGAAGGACAGGGAAGCCTGGCGTGCTGCAGTCCATGGGGTCGCAAAGAGTCAGACATGACTTAGCAATTGTACAACAACATATATGTATATATATATATATAAATTAACTACATGTGAATAAAATGAGTTTTTTAAAAAAGATCCTGCACCCCAGGTGAACACTAAGCCAACTGTCTCAAAGTTGGCAGGAAAATTCACTGCACTTTCTCTTGCCAGAACCCTTACTGCCCACACAGTGTGGTACCATTAGGAGGAAAACCTCTATTCGCATACTCTCCCTGGTGAGGGAAACAAGTAGAATTTATGTCCATCACTCTGACTTTTAAGGGGGCTGCCTGAGGGACCATTCTCCATCTCACTTGAATCCAAGTACCGACAGAAGTGAAGGGGCCAGATTGGGGATATCTAAGAACCCAACCATCAGTGTTCACCAGTCTCCATTACCAGACAGACTAGGTAGAGATCCAAAACCCAGCTTATTACAGCACCAAAGAGGCCACAGTATCAAACAGACCCTCCAGCAGGAGCTTTCAAGAAGAATTAGCAAACCTCTTAAAGCACAGAGAGTATGTGTTCCCAGAAAATATTTGAGTGGCCTCCAGAATCACTAGCCAGGCTAAGTGGAAAAAGTTCTCCCTATACAATTGCAGATTGAAAAATCCGGGAGTGATGCCTGATTCTTCAAATGCTAAAGTCCCAACGAAAAGTAACAAGTCATACAAAGAAACAAGAAAAAAGGCACATTTAAAGGAACAAATTAAATCTCCAGAAACTAACCCTAATGAAACAAACAGAAATTTATTAATTACCAAAAAAAATAAAAATTGTTACAAGGATACTCAATGCACTAAAAGAGAACACAGACACCTAACTGAAATCAGGAAATTATGCAATGAACAAAATGAGAAAATCAATAAAGGAAGGAAACGATGAAGAAGAACCAAACAGAAATTCTAGAACTTAAGAGTGTTGTAAATATCTAGATTGAAAAGTTCAATAAATGGACTCAAAAGCAAAGGCAAGAAATCAGAAGAACTAATCAAGTGAACTTGAAGACATAACTTTCAAACGTCTTTTTGGGGGGTGGGTATAGCTCAGGGGTAGAGCATTTGACTGCAAAAGTTGTTTGGTTTTTTTGTTTGTTTGTTTGTTTTTTGCAGAGGAGAAAAGGAAAAAAATGAATGATGAAAAATGAAGACAGCCTAAAGCACTCTGGGGTCATCATCAAATCGAACCATATATGCATCATGTGAATCCCAGCAGGAGAAGAAAGAAAGAATAAATAATGGTCAAAATATTACCAAATCTGAGGAGAGAAGTGGACATACAAATTCAAGATATTCGATAAACTCCAGTTAGCAAAACTCTAAAGGGATTTGCAATGAGAGATGTTGCTAAAAGAGAAAATCAAGCAGACATGACCACTGGTTGACCAGAGAGTTGGATCAGGGCAAAACGGCTTCTTGTCCACCCTCTGTCCTTAGAATGCACGTTCTGCCCTTGAAAATGGTAGGAACCGTTTTCAAGGACACAGCCTTGAGACAGCAATGTTGTTGAGACCATCCAGATAGCATATACGACTGAACCCAGTTAAGGCCACTCTGTAAACTTAGAGATTCTGACAGGTGGTGTGGAGATCTACTCACCTTGCAGCTGCCCAAGATAAGCCCTGTATGTAAATTCCCTTGCTTAATAAAACTGCCACCCACCAAGATGAAGTGGTCTGCTTTATTTGTCAGTCTCTCCTTGCCCTCCTTGTGTGGTGGCCAGTTTGCAAATCTACAGACACTACAATCAAATTGTCCAAAGTCACAGGCAAAGGATCTTAAAAGCAGCCAGGGAAAAGCAAATTGTTATGTACAAAGGAGCTACTAGTAGATTCTAAGCAGATTTCTCAGTGAAAACTCTGTAGGCTGGAAAGGAGTAAGATGATGTACTTAAAGTACTGAAAGGAAAAATTGCCAACCAAGAATACAATAACTTGGAAAACTGTTCTTCAAAAAACAAAGGAGAAATGATTTCCTACAAAAACCAAAGTTGGGGGCGTTCCTTACCACTAGACCTGCCCTAGAAAATGCTGAAGGGAATCCTTCCAGTTAAAGCAAAAGGACTATAAGCAACAACACAAAACCAGACAAAAGTATAAAACTCCCTGGTAAAGGTAAGTATTCTGTAGTGTGATAATGTATATGTGTAAATCACTTTACAATCTAATATAAAATTGAAGATACAAAAGCATAAAAACTGTCGTAAATTTATGTTAATGGTATGCAATATAAAAGAATTAACTGCATCGTCAATAACATATATAAGCATACCTCATTTTATTGCTTTATTGTGCTTTGTAGATACTTTGTTTTGTACAAATTGAAGATTTGTAGCAACCCAGTCAGACACTATTTTTCCAACAGTATTTACTCTCTTCATGTCTTTCTGTCACAGTTTAGTGATTCTTGCAATATTTCAAACCCTTCACCTGAAAAAGATTATAATTCACTGAAGACTCAGATGATGGTTAGAATTTTTCAGCAATAAGGTATTTTTAAGGCATGTACATTGTTTTTAAAGACATAATACTATCACACACTTAATAGACTATATACAGTGTAAATGTAACTTTAATATGCACTGGTAAACCAAACAATTTGTATGATTTGCTTTACTGTGATATTTGCTTTATTAAGGTGGTCTGGAACCAAAGTCACAATCTCCAAGGTGCGCCTGTAATGAGCAAGGCAGAGATGTAAAGGAGGAGAGATTTTACAGGAAACTGAAGTCAGTATCAGTTTAAAATATACTGTTATAATTTTAAGATGTTTCGTGTCATTGCAGTGGTAATCACAAAGAAAATACCTATATAATTTACACAAAGGAAAATGAGAAGAGAATCAAAATATAAAACCATTCTCAAGACAGATAACGTGTTAAACTACAAAACAAGTTTTTACACCATTAAGAAGACTGAAATTATACAAAGTATCTCCTCTAGCTACAATGAAATGAAACTAGAAATAAATAGTAGAAGAAAAATAGGAAAACCACAAATATATGGAAATTAAACACTGTACTCTTTTTTCAAGTTTATTATTCAATATATATATGTATATTACTCAAATATATTCTGTCAATATACATTACACTAAATTAAAGTCTGTTTCATCAATAGGTATAACTAAAATCCCTCAAATTTCAATCCAAATAGATTCACTTTGTTTAGTATAAACCAAATCCCTTTTACTGTACTTGAACCAATTCACATCATTGCTGGCAGAAGCAAAGCACCATGGACCCTCCTGCATGTCCTTGCTGAGTATACCCAACTGCAAGACTTACCTCTCCTCTGACCCTCCACCCTTTCTATGGCGAGTTACATAGAAGTCACATTCACCACAGCTGACAAAAACAGTTTTTATTTGTTTCCCTCTTTGCACACAGAAACTCCTATGTACTTATATTTTAAGGCAAAAGACAAAGTTTTAATCATGTATTTACATTTTGGTTTCTTTTTTCATAACGACAAAATTGATAGTATCATTATTATCATACGAAGTCAAGTCAGAAACAGAAAGACAAATATCATATGATATCACTTCTATGTGGAATCCAAAAAAATGATACAAATGAACTTAATTACAAAACAGAAATAGACTCACAGACATAAAAAACAAACTTATGGTTACCAAAGAGGGAAGAAGGGGAGGATAAATTAGGAATTCTGGATTAACAGACACACACTACTACATATAAGACAGACAGACAATGAAGACCTACGGCAGAGCACAAGGAGTCATATTCAATATCTTGTAATAAACTATAGTAGAAAAGCATCTGAAAAAGAGCATATATGTATTTATATGTATGACTGAATCATTCACTGTACACCTGAAACATTGTAAACTATATTTCAGCTAAAAAACTTTTTAAAAAAGACATAATTGACATACAACATCATATTAGTCTCAGGTACACAACATAATGATTTCATACATGTATATATTTCAAAATGATTACCACAATAAGTCTAGGTAACCTCCATCACCACGTACATGTATAATTTTTTTTCTAGGAATGGGAACTTTTAAGGTTTACTCTCTTACCAACATCACTTCCAGGTATATAGCTCAACAGACTTCAGAGTAAGATGCTGAGGAGATATTTATACACCAATATCCATCACAACATTATTCACAACAACCAAGTGAAGCAACCCAAACATCCATCAAAAGATGAATGGACAAAGAAATTGTGGTGTAGTGACTTCCCTGGTGGCCCAGTACTCTGTGCTCCCAATGTAGGGGGTCCAGGGGAGATCTCTGTGCAGGGACATATTGTTGTCATTCAGTCACTAAGTCATGTCCAACTCTTTGCAACCTCATGGACTGCAGCAAGCCAGGCTTCCCTGTCCTTCACAGTTTCCCAGAGTTTGCTCAAATTACATCCATTGAGTCGGTGATGCTATGATCCCACATACAACAACTAAGCCCATGAGTAGCAACTAGGGAAACCCACACACCTCAGCGAAGAACCTACATGCAGCAATGAAGACCCAACACAGTCAAAATAAATAATTTAAAAAAAGATACTGTGATATATGCATACACACACACACATATATTCATAAACTGTAATATTGAAAGTGAAGCTAAAGTGTTAGTCATTCAGTTGTGTTGACTCTTTGTGACCCCAAGGACTGTAGCCTGCCAGGCTCCTCTGTCCATGGGATTTCCCAGGAAAGAATACTGGAGTGGGTTGTCATTTCCTTCTCCACGGGATCTTCCGAACCCAGGGATCGAACCTAGGTCTTTAACATTGCAGGCAGATTCTTTACTGTCTGAGCCATCAGGGAAGCCCCAAACTGTAATATTATTCACTCTTAAAAAATGACAGAAATCCTGTCACATGCTATAAAATGGATAAAACTCAGGAACACTGTCCTAAATAAAATACATCAGTCACAGAAGGACAAATAATGTATGATTCCACTCACATTAAGTATATAAAGTAGTCAAACTTATAGAAACAGAAAGCAGAAAGGTGGTTACCAAGGGCTGAGGGGAGTGAAGAGGAGTAATTAGCATCTAGTGGGTACAGAGTTTCAGGGTTGCAAAATGAAAAAGTTCTAGAGATCTATTGCTTAACAATGTGAACATACTTAACACTACTAAACTATACACTTTAAGGTGGTTAACATGGTGAATTTTTTTTTAACATGGTAAATTTAGTAATATGGTTTTTTACCACAATTTTTTAAACTAGAGCCAAATACTATTTAGACTTGCAAAATGCAAAAGATTTCACCACCAAAAGATTTGCTTTCTAAGATAATACTTTGGATAGAATGATACCAGATGGAAATGAATCTATTAAAAACAAAAGAAAAACACTAAAAATGGAAAATATGTGGATAAATATAAATTTTCTTAGTATTAAAGTTATTTCACAGACAAATCACTACTGACATCAAAAAATGGTTATGTGGTATGTAGTTTATAACACGTATGGAAGCAAATGTATGACAACAATAACACAAAGACTGAGAAGAAATGAAAGTATACCATGGTAACATTCTCACTTGTAACGTGGTAAAATATCACTACAAGATCAGTTCGGTTCAGTCACTCAGTCATGTCCGACTCTTAGCAACCACACTGACCTCCCTGGCACCACAGGCCTCCCTGTCCATCACCAACTCCTAGAGTTTACTCAAACTCACGTCCATCGAGTCAGTGATGCCATCCAACCATCTCATCCTCTGTCGTCCCTTCTCCTCCTGCCTTCAATCTTTCCCAGCATCAGGGTCTTTTCCAAGAAGTCAGTTCTTCACATCAGGTGGCCAGCGTATTGGAGTTTCAGCTTCAGCATTGGTCCTTCCAATGAATATTCAGGACTGATTTCCTTTAGGATGGACTGGTTGGATTTCCTTGTAGTCCAAGGAACTCTCAAGAGTCTTCTCCAACACCACAGTTCAAAAGCATCAATTCTTCAGCGCTCAGCTTTTTTTATAGTCCAACTCTCACATCCATACATGACTACTGGAAAAACCATAGCTTTGACTAGATGGACCTTTGTCAGCAAAGTAATGTCTTTGCTTTTTAATATTTTAATAGGCTGTCTAGGTTGGTCATAGCTTTTCTTCCAAGGAGCAAGCATCTTTTAAATTTATGGCATGGCTGCAGTCACCATCTGCAGTGATTTTGGAGCCCCCCAATATAAAGCCTCTCGCAGTTTCCATTGTTTCCCCATCTATTTGCCATGAAGTGATGGAACTGGATGCCATGATCTTCGTTTCTTGAATGTTGAGTTTTAAGTCAACTTTTTCACTCTCTTTCACTTTCATCAAGAGGCTCTTTAGCAAGTTCCTCTTCACTTTCTGCCATAAGGGTGGTGTTATCTGCATATCTGAGGTTATTCATATTTCTCCTGGCAATCTTGATTCCAGTTTGTGCTTCATCCAGCCCGCCATTTCACATGGGTGTACTCTGCATAGAAGTTAAAAAAGCAGGGTGACAATATACAGCCTTGACGTACTCCTTTCCCAATTTGGAACCAGCCTATTGTTCCATGTCGGGTCTAACTGTTGCTTCTTGACGTGCATACAGATTTCTCAGGAGGCAGATAAGATAGACTGTGACAAGTCAAAGATGTTGTTGTGAGTTGAATTGTGACCCTCACCCAAATACATTTTCAAGTCCTAATCCCCAGTACCTGTGAATGTATCCTTATTTGGAATTAGCATCTCTGCAGATTTAAGTTAAAATGAGGAATATTGGATTAGGGTGAATGCTTAACCAATGGTGTCCTTATACGATAAAAGAAATTTGGGTACACAGACACACACAGAGGGAAAGGCCATAGTAAGTCACAAGGACACAAGGAGAACCACCATATGAAAATAAAAGCAGAGACTGCAGCAATACTTCTACAGGTGAAGAGATACTCAGCATTGCTAGAGACCACCAGAAGCTAGAAAGGAAGCACAGAACAGACTGTCCTTCAGCACTTCCAGAAGGAACTAACCTGGCCAATACACTGATTTCAGACTTCTAGCCTCCAAAATAGTGAGTGAATAAATTTGTTATTTTAAGCCACAAAGCTTGTGGTACTTTCCTGGTAGCCTGTGGAAACCAACAGAGAGGTAGACAGTATATGCTAAAGCAACTGTTACCATTTGCTAAAAGAATTATACCTAATAGGCCAATGAAGAAATAAAATAGAATTTAAAAATATTCAGTTCAAAAAATAAAGGCAGAAGAAAAAGAAGGGGAATATAGAACATGTGAAACAAATAGAAAACAAATATTAACAGCAAGATGATAGATTTAAGACCCTAGAATATAAAAATCACTTTAAATATGAATGGCTTAGACATCTTCATTAAAAGTCAGAAATTGTCAATTTCGATTTTTAAAAAACAATATCCAATTATATGCTACCTATAAGAAGCCTACATTAAGCATAAAAACACCAAGAGAAGATTAAAAGTGAAACAATGGGAAAAGCTATGTCATGTTAACACGAATCAAAAGAAAGTTATTGGAGGGACCTACCTGGGGGTCCAGTGCTTAGATTCCATGCTTCCAGCAGAGGGGGCACAGGGTTCAATCCCTGGTCGTGGAACTAAGAACCTGTATGCCATGTGGTGTGAACAAAAAAACAAGAAAGCAAAGTTATTGGAGTGGCTATGTTAATATTAAATAAAGTGCAAAGCAAGGCATATTACCAATTATTAAGAAGGTTATTTCATAATGATACAGAGGTAAATGTTTATTCATATAATAATGAAGCTTCAAAATACATGAAGCAAGACCTGATAGAAATGAAAGGAGAAACAGAATGATTCCCATAATAGAGATTTCAATAACCTTCTCTCAATAATTGATAGAACAAGTTGGTTGAAATTCAGAAAGAATAAAGAATTCTTCGCTACCAATCAACTTACGGTATTGATGTTTTTGAAAATTTGGCACAGCAGCAGCATATACATTCTTTTTAATCACATATGAAACATTTACACAGATGGACTAAAATCTGGGCTATAAATACCAATAAATTTAAAAGGATCAAATAGAATTAGAAATCAATAACAGAAAGGTATTTGAAAAATTAACTACTAGGAAATAACACACTTCCAAAAAACTCACAGGTCAAAGAAAATAGCAGAGAGAATTTAGAAAGTATTTGGAATTAAACTAAAAGAGTGAACAGTGTTTCAAAATCTGTTGTTGCTGTTTAGTCGCTAAGCTGTCTCCAACTCTTTTGGGGCCCCATGGACTGTAACCTGCCAGGTTCCTCTGTCCACGGGATTTCCCAGGCAAGAATACTGGAGTTCCCATTTCCTTCTCCAAGGGATCTTCCCCATCCTAGGATCAAACCCGTGCCTCCTACATTAGCAGGCAGATTCTTTACCACTGAGCCACCAGGGAATGAAAGCAGTACTTGAAGGGAAATTCATAGCATTAAACTCACATATGGAGTAGAAAAAGATTTCACACCAATGATCTCAGCTTTCTCCTCAAGAAATTACAAAAAGAGGACCAACTTAAATCTCAGGTAGGAATAAGAAAGGAAAAAATATAGAACAGAGCAGAATACGATCAAATTGAAAACAGAAAAAAACAAAACAAACAAATCAATTAAATATGAAACTAGTTGAGAAGATTAAAAAAATTACAAATCACTAGCCCGACTGATCAGACATAAAAAAGAGAAGACACAATGACCAATAATAAAGAAATGTGGCCTCACTACAGATTTTAGAGAAAAATAAAAGAAAAACTATGAACAATTTAAGACAATAAATCTGATGAATTTGACATTTCATCCTGTCTTGAAAGAACAGTTTTTTAATAAAATCTCAACGTACAAAATTGCTTTTATTACTCTGGAATGGCTTGCTTCAGATATTGTACAGCACGCACACTTATTAACTTCAAATTAGCTTCAAACCATTGAAAATGACATTGGATAAGAGTACAGAGTGTTAGGGGGAAAACGCGTTCGCACGCAGGCGCGTACCACACACACACACACACACACACCCACACAAAATCTGGTTTTCCCAAACTTTCTCATTTACCTCGGAAACCGCGTACACACACACACACACACACAATCTGGTTTTCCCAAACTTTCTCATTTACCTCGGAAACCGCGTACACACACACACACACACACACACACAATCTGGTTTTCCCAAACTTTCTCATTTACCTCGGAAACCGCGTACACACACACACACACACACACACACACACAATCTGGTTTTCCCAAACTTTCTCATTTACCTCGGAAACTTTCCAGCTTGGATGCACACCCACTTTCCACCCCCAAATATGAAGGCCTGTTTTTATTTTCTGGTTCACTGACAAGCGACAGTTTGACAGTAGATAAAGCCCTCTCAGCGAAGGGGCTGGGGAGAGGTCTGCTCACGTCTCCTATGAAGTTACCCCCCTCCCTTTATCTATCTTAGATACCACTTTCTCCTTAGATAAAGCTCAATTATTTTTCCCAACAACTTCGGCAAGAGCTTTAACAGGATCCTCACAGCTTTACAGAATAACCAATGAGACTGTTTTCCCTCCTGCTTTTTAACAGAGGAAAGTGCCCCCTTCCTGCTTGGTAAGTGAGGAAAGAGGATGCGAGGAGACAGCAAACAGAGGTCTTCAGAGGTTTGGTCCAAGACTTTCGTCAATTGTCCTGACTGATGGAGCCACAAGCCTCCTTTGCTCTCTAGTTTTTCTTTCGCCTCATTCACCTAATACTCCTTTCATAAGCAATACAGAGAAAACAAGCTCCTGCTGCTCTTCGGGCGCTCAAATTATGGTGGCAGGATCAACCAAACTGCACCAGAAGCTCAAGATCCAAGGAAGAATGGAAAATCGGTGGAGCAAAGAAATCTCAAGTACTTTTATACTTCGTTTTAACCGACGACCTATCTCGTATGCCGAGGGCTGTGCAATTTTATATATATGTCTATCCCTCGTATCAGTACACGACGTGTAAACTATTGGCCAGGAAATTTTAAGTAACGTACCCAAGGTAAGAGTTTCAACTAATGGGACGGGTTTCAGGTCACTCAGTTTTCAGACTGAAATCTCACAATTTCCGCAGTCCGTATCCTGAGAGGCGGAGACAGGCTGTAAGCGGTACCCTCTGCGTTATCCAAACCTCCGGCCTCGGAGGCGCAGCACCGCCCACTTGCGGGAAGGCCGAGCGCAGCCTCGGCCCCGGAAACCCAATCAGCCGCCGGCTCCGACACGGCGCCCGCCTCGGGCCGGTTACGTGGCGCCCAAAATGGCCGCGCCCAGGCGACTCTAGCGGAGCGTGGCGTGAGCCCTCGAGGGGCCGGAGGAGACCCGCCGAGGCCGCGGCTGCACGGAGACGCGCGTAAGGTACCGGCGCTCGGGAAGAGGGGCGCCGGCGGGAACAGAGAGATGCGCAGCGGCCTGACGCGCTGTTCTGCCGCAGCGTGGTAATGAGATCCCAGCACTGAGTCACAACGAGAGGGGAGTCGGTTCCATCGGCCCGACCGTCCCGACACTTTCCCCCCTACAAGAAAAGATCTTATATTTAAATTAAACCTCTGGCGGCGGGGGCGGGGAAGGGGAAGAGGTTGGAAACCTGCGCTCGAACTTAATCCCAGGTTTACTGCCAATTTACCGGGTGACCTTGGCCTAATTTAATTTTCATCGGCCCCACTTTCTTCATTGTCTGTCTCGGCAGCTATCTTAGATAACTAATGCAAAAGGCTTTCGAAGTGTTTGTAACATTTAAACGTGGCATTCATTGCTTTAGCTGTGGATATATTATTAATAACCAGGATACATACAGTGACCTACTGCGGACCAAATTAAGGGTGACTTTTAATAGCCACACTTTAGAAAATGGCCAGCTCACAGCAGGAACCTCAGCAGTATGCAGAGCATTGAACAGAAAACTAGTGATAGCATTAGGCGGGACTTTTGGGGGAAACATTTCAGACATATACACTATACACCTTGTATATACTGAATTTGCTTGTTTTTATATCTCTTTCCACCACCCCGCCAACATAAAATTATTCAGCGTTCCTGTAGGTCAGAGATCCTATCATGTTATTGTAACCAAGGCCCTCGGAAAGTTTGAGTCCAGGAAACCTAGACATAAATGTCCAAGCCTGCACTGTACTTAGGATAACTTGAACTTTGTTTAGTTGCTACACTGTGTAGCCTGCCAGGTTCCTCTGTTCATGGGCGTCTCAGGCAAGAATATCGGAGTGGGTTGCCACTTCCTCCTCCGGGGGATCTTCTCCACCTAGGGGTCAAACCCACATCTCCTGCCTCAGCAGGTGGGTTCTTTACCACTGAGCCATCAGCGAAGCACTAACTAGAATGATATGAAATTCAGTGCACTCAGCATTTCGCAAGGCACCCAATGGCTACCCAGTAAAATTTGTTATAATTTTCTAGCAAATGAATAGTGAACCAAGAAAATTACTTAATAATGTAGAACATTTTTTCTGAACTTTTGCTTTTCTTTACTCTGCTGCCCTGAAATATGAGCTAAATCGAATGAACTAAATCTTCAAGCTGCTGCTGCTAAGTCGCTTCAGTCGTGTCCGACTCTGTGCGACCCGGTAGACAGCAGCCCACCAGGCTCCTCTGTCCCTGGGATTCTCCAGGCAAGAACACTGGAGTGAGTTGCCGTTTCCTTCTCCAATGCATGAAAGTGAATTCATCATTCACCCATTCCCTCACTCTCTTACTCCAGCTAGTGCCTAAGTCAACAGACTACCTGCCTGTGGACCAGAGAAAGGTTATCGTTTGTTTCTTTGCAGCCAACCAGAATGAGTTTTATATTTTTTAAGTTTTTTTACTGTTTAGTTTTTCTAAGTATGCAACAAAGACCATTATGTGACCCACAAAGCCTAAAATATATACCATCTGGCCCTTTAGAGAAGTTTGCTGACCTCTGCTCTAGGGCAGAGGTGAAATCACGAGTGTCTTCTACCTACTAAATAAATTCTTTTCCAAAGTAGTTGTCATGAAAGTCAAAGTTGCTCAGTCGTGTCCGCCTCTTTGCAACCCCATGGACTGTAGCCTGCCAGGCCCCTGTCCATGGAATTCTCCAGGCCAGAATACTGGAGTAAGGTAGCCTTTCCCTTCTTCACAGGATCTTCCCAACCCAGCTACCCAACTCAGGTCGCTCGCATTACAGGCGGATTCTTCACCAGCTGAGCCACAAGGGAAGCCCGGTCTTACCCAAATTGGATACAGTTTATGCTTCCACCAGCATGAGTTTCCTTTACCCCACATTCTTACCAGTAATTGAAATTTAATTTCTATTTCCCTGATTATAGTGGTTAAGCACATTTTCCTATTTATTGGCTGTTTGGCTTTCCTCTTTGTTACAATTCCAAATTCAGGAGGATTCCCTCGGGGCTCAGTGGTAAAGAATCCGCCTGGGAGGCAGGAACCATAGTAGACACAGGTTTAATCCCTTGGTCAGAAGATCCCTGGGAGGAGGAAATGGCAACCCACTCCAGTATTCTTGCCTGGAGAATCCCTTGGACAGAAGAGCCTGGCGGGCTACAGGCCATAGGGTTGCAAAGAGAAGTGCCTGTTAACACCGTTTGTCAGTTTTTCTATTGAGTTGGTTGCCTTTTTCTTACTGATTTCTAGTACTTTACATATTCTGAGTACCAACAATGACTCCTTTGTATTGCAAACATTTTCTCTACCACTGGCTTATCTTTATGGTATCTATGAATGAGTTCATTTTAACTGGTTAATACTAGTTTAAAATTTATGTATTTTATGGAAAGTGCTTTTTGCAAATTTACAATATTTTTAAGGGTCACAAAAATGTTCTGTGTTTTCTGAAAGTTTCATGTGTTGTCCATGTTCTGGATTCTGTTTCACATAGAATTGTGGGGGTTTGGAGGCAGAGGTGTTTATGCTAATCAGTTTCATAATCAAATTGATGATTATGAAATGAAGCTATGGCTAACTTTTTTAAGCTAAATATTTATGATCTTCAGAGGGCTTTTATAAGCCCTTTTGCTGTTTTTCTATAGATACACATTATTGAAAAATGATATTTTAATTTAAGGCTCAAGATGAAAAATCATGAACCAGATGGTACTGTCATCAAGGAGAACTTAATTGATATCATAGCCCGAAAAATTAACCAACTCCCAGAAGCAGAAAGGTAAGATCCCTTCTTATACTTAAAAAAATTTTATCAGGTGGATTTTCATCATTGATTCATTTCAATTTAGTTTGACTGTAAACAACATACACTATCAGAAAGAAACTGACATTTTTCTTGCATTGATGAGAAAGACAAGGTCCAGAGAGATTAGCTATTTTACTTGAAGTCAAGGCTAAAATTCGTTTCTTTGGACATTTCTATTAAATGTCTCAGTTTTTCCATTTGGCTTAGAGTAGAAACAAATGTATGTATTTATGGACTAATTTAAATAACAAAATTTTAGATTTTAAAACTGTCTTCTTTCTCAATTCATTACCACTCTTACCACACTCAATTCATTACTATACTTACCAGTCTGAGAGTGCCATGTAACACACATAGCTAGACAAGAAATTTCAGAGAAATGGGATCATAGCTAAAAGATCATTAAGGTATTATTAATTTACATAGGAAACATGCTGATCTTTGAAGACAACACTGAATGAACTGCAGTCCCTACAAAATGTTCTTAGCTCTTCTTCGGAGGCAGCCACTCTAACACTCCATGCAAACTGAAAATCAGAGAAGGAATGGCGTATGCATATGCACAATCAACAGGACAGCAGAGTCTGTCGTATTTGAGGAACCAGTGTTACTGAAGTATAAGGGAAGTGGGCATAAGGTTAAAGAGACAGAGTTTTGAGCAGGGAATGACCCAGCTAACATTTCCAAAGAACATTCCAGTTGTTTTCTGGAAAACAGATTTCAGGTAGGAGAGAAAAAGACGACCACCAGTAGGAAAATTGGCATAGTAATCCCAGTGAGTGGTGGTGGCAGTTTGAAGTGAAAAAAAGGATGGATTTGAAATACATTTTGGAAGTGTAATTTTACTATCTTGCACAAATTCCAATCTTACTGACACCAGCTAAACAAGGGAGAACCTATAAACCCAAAGGCAGTAATAAGAACTTGGTGAGATTTTTTTAAGCTGTTTATCCAATTCTCCTCCCCCCCGACCACACACACATACAGTGTTACTGTTTTTCAGAGGTAATCAGAAAACCTTTTTAAGCAAATAAAAGATATGTACCCATGTTTCCAGGCCAGTGAGGAAGGGAAAGCCACAAAGACTAACACAAAGAAGGGTAGATGTGACAGCCTTGAAGAGGAGGAGGTAGGATGTGCTATTGGGACTTGCACAAAATTAAAAGCAGCAATGGGGAAGTGAGCTAGAACTGCAAAGCAAGCTTTAGTTTGGACGTAAACTGTTTTCAGTCCCTGGCACCTAAGCAGGGCAGACGGCAGCACCTCCGTATCTTTCCCTTGTTCCCTATTTTTCCTGATTCTATTTTATGTATCCTAGTTCTGTTTGAGGGCTTCCCTGGTGGCTCAGAGGTTAAAGTGTCTGCCTGCAATGTGGGAGACCTGGGTTTGATCCCTGGGTTGGGAAGATCCCCTGGAGAAGGAAATGGCAACCCACTCCAGTATTATTGCCTGGAGAATCCCATGGACAGAGGAGCCTGGTGGGTGTTGTTTAGTTGATAAGTCATGTCCAACTCTTTCCAAACCCATAGACTGTAGCCCCCCAGGCTCCTCTGTCCATGGGATTTCCCAGGCATGTGTTATTTGAAAAGTTTTTAAGTATATTAAGCTTGAATATCAAACACTTCACTTTCTAATCTACAAAATAATGTAACAAATTTCATTGCCACTTATTATTTCTGATCTTATATTTCATTTGTTCATGATTCTAGTTATTTTTTATCTTTCCAAAAAACTCCTGAGTTCACATTTCTAAGTTGTATAGGCACTTTTTGGGAACAGTGACCAGCTATGGAGCTGCTAGATAACAATTTTCTATTGAATTATTAATTAAACAACGTGACTTTAAGCCACAGGAAATTCAAATCTGGTTGGGAGACAGCAAACTTTGCTATTCAGATTCCAGTTACACTCCCTGATATATTTAGGGACTTATTTACGTAATTTTTAATATTTAACATTAATATGGAGAAGGCAATGGCAACCCACTCCAGTACTCTTCCCTGGAAAATCCCATAGATGGAGGAGCCTGGTAAGCTGCAGTCCATGGGGTCGCTAAGAGTCGGACACACTGAGTGACTTCACTTTCACTTTTCACTTTCCTGCATTGGAGAAGGAAATGGCAACCCACTTGTGTTCTTGCCTGGAGAATCCCAGGGACGGGGGAGCCTGGTGGGCTGCCGTCTATGGGGTCACACAGAGTCGGACACGACTGAAGCGACTTAGCAGCAGCAGCAACATAATATATCAACATATTATAATGTATATAATAATTATGTATATGGACAAGTTATTTACCTTAGTATTTGTTCCCATGACTAAAAATGAAGAGGATATGTATTTCACAGTGTTATCATGAAAATAACAGTATTTTAGAGGAAATGCTTAAGTTTCCCACTCCCTTAGCTCCCACAAAAATACACAGGTCTTTTCATATTCATGTTTTGTTATTGTTCCGTAGTTCTCCAGGTCCTCATCACAAATACCGTCTTACGTACCCCAAGTTTCGAAACTGCCTCCTTTGTACTGCCATTACTGTTTTAGTACACTTCTGTTAGATTTCAAGTTTATGTATCTTTCAGTCTCCAGTAGTAAACTGTAAAAACACTGGAGGTAGGCAATTTTTGTACCTTCACAGCCAAGTGTGCTGTATGCAGTAAGGTGCTCAGTGACTAAGTGCCAAGTACCACTATGATTACAAAATGACCAGTAAGAGAGGTAATCTTACACAATGTAGAAAACTCGATTAGGAATTCCTAGAAAAGCTGTTTTAAGATTGAGCATTAACCATAGTAGTTAGAGAGGGTATCGTATGGTTAGTCTGGCTAATTAAGACTAGTAAGAAAACTGAGAGACTGAAATGCCTGTGTTACAGGTGGCAAGGCAGGTGGTAAAAAAGTTAAAACGGTAGGCTGAAGACTCTGAATTGGAGTATTTCAATATTCAGCAGTTTTAGGGTTATTTTTTTCCCCTGAAACTAAAGAATGGATAGAATGTGCACTTTAAAACTTATACATCCAATGCTTAAAAACCAGCTTTACCATTTACTATCCCAAAACATCACTTTTATTTCAATGAGTTCTTATGAAGTGCCTAGCATAGAGGATCCCTTAAATGTTAGTACTGTTCCACCCCGGCCCCCCAACCCTGACTCCAATGCTTCACGGAAGATTAATAGGAAACATCAGTTCCACCTTACTGAATGCCTTCTAGGTGTCAGGTGCTGTTGAAACCAAGATACTTGTGTCTTTGTAGCCAGTCTTCAAGTTGTTTACAGGCTAGTTGGGAAGGCTGACATGTAAATCTATGATAAAACAGTACCGCTTTATAAGTACTGGGCGTTGTAGGAGCCTAGAGAGGCATTTAAGTCAGACTCTTCAGAAGCTCTTCCCTGCTATATAAGGGTCCCGGGGCAGGGGGAATTTCCATACTTTACAAAATCACAAAACAAATTGTACCACTGCATCCTTAATGTGTTGGCCAAATTCAGAACCTTTTAGAATAAAAATCTCTATGTAAAACAATGATTTTAGGTTTGTTTTACAGAGCTGTTAAGATATAATAAATATGATCCTAAAATCCTGATTAAGTTCTGTAACATATGCCAGAATTCTTCTTGGAGAGCTTACATACACAATAGAGCAAAGTTACTGTTTTTTCTCACCCATTCAGGAATCTGCTTGAAAATGGATCAGCATATGTTGGACTTAATGCTGCTCTCTGTGGCCTAATAGCAAATAGTCTTTTTCGACGCATCTTGCATGTGACACAGGCTCGTATAGCTGCTGGCTTACCAATGGCAGTGATCCCATTTTTGACAGCAAATGTATCTTATAAAGGTTTTGTAAGTTTACCTTTGAATACAGGTAAGTTCTATTTCACTATCACCAGTAAGTTCACTTTGGTATACAGTTTGCACCTTATGTTAATCCTTAAAGTAGCTATATGATTTAAGGTAGTCACGGCGTACATCTGTCAGACTCGGATGGATAAGACTGAACCTTGCTAGCCTCTGTAAAGCAGCAATTAATTCATATTAGCATGGTCTACCAAACAAGTAAAATAGATACACAGTAATGCTAAGTACTTTCCTTTATCTAACCTATCTTTCCCACAGTGCTTAGTAAGAAATACTTGGAAACTTTAAAAAATGTTGACTGCCTTAACATTATAGTTTCTTAAAGGGAAAAAACATTTTGTGGGAACAAGACTATGTAGTAAATCAAAAAGCACCATATGTGTGTGTATACAGTAGTTATCAAATACATGGAGACTTGATTTCCTTTGGACAATTCACAATATTTGCTGAGTACTCCAAGTTCAGCTAAATCATGAAAGGATTTATGATTTAAAACAAAAAATTGTCACAGGTGGTAGTAAGGAAGGAGGCAGTCCATTTAAATTCTCTTAAGTGCTACTTCAAATTTGCTTAAATTGGATGAGTATTTTGTTTGAATCCCCAAGATCATTGTGGAAAGAGTTTTGATATGCAGGGAGACAATGAAGTGAATAGAATGAGTGAAAACATAAGTTAACTTTCTAGTACCATGTACTAATTTGAAAATGAATAACTTTATAAAAATAAAACCAGACTATATAATATAAAAATGTAAGATGAATTAAATTGTTAAAACAGATTTCCCATGGGTTTAAAAAAGTTTCTTAAAGACAAAAATACTAGCCCAGGTTTGCTAATACAAGTGCACAAAACTAGAAGCAGTGCAAACTATTATATTCAAATGGAAAACAAATTAGGGAATTTCCCTAACATGGTTTTATCAGTTACTCGTTTTAATCATCCATATGTATACCTTTTAACATGCCTTGTAGAAATGCATTTGCTGTATTACTGCTTTAAAATTGCCTATCTGTGGACCTTGAGTTCTTTAAGTGTTTGCTTGAATATCCATTTGCAGAACTAATTTGTTTCCTAGGTGATCTGCATTGTGAAACCTGCACAATAATACGAGGTGGATTGGTTGGTCTTGTTTTCGGTGGCCTGTACCCTGTTTTTTTGGCTATCCCTGTGAATGGTGGCCTAGCAGCTAGGTAGGATTATTTTCCATAATTATTGAAAAACTTAAGTACACTCTTTTTTTAGGGAATATTACCTGTTTGATTTGAAAGCATTAATGAGACTTGTTTTATCCAAGTAATCACAGATACTTTCCAGGAATTTGAAAACACTTCTGGAAATTTATCACACTGATCTCTTGGGTGTGAGGTTCAGGTTCGAAATATAAAGCTGCAAGCAAGTACTACTGTGACTAGTGTGAAAGCTACGTTACATGCATAATGTTCTTAAGAGTTTGTGTGCTACTTCTAAAAGAAAATTCTATCAGAAAATGTGTAGCTATAAGCCAAAATAACTCAGTTATTCTCTGATGAACTCTTGTACCAAACAATCTATAAGCTTCCAGAGGTGAAATGGGGGGGGGAGGGGGGGGAAGGACAAAAGAAAACAAAAGGCCAGTTTTTAGGACTAACAGACATTGAAGAGAATGCTATTACCTTAATCTTTACCCTAAGCTAGTTTTAAGACTTCTGGAATTAATATATGCTGTATACAAATTTATCACTTAATACAACTATCTTTTCTAGTGAACTGTCTCAATGTTTTCTTACAGGTATAATTCAGCCCTGCTACCAGAGAAAGGAAACATCTTAAATTACTGGATTAGGATTTCTAAGCCTGTCTTTAGAAAGATGTTATTTCCCATTTTGCTCCAGACTGGGTTTGCTGCATACCTTGGGTCTAGACAATATAAACTACTTATAAAGGCTCTTCAGTTACCAGAACCTGGCCTAGAGATTGAGTGATTGTTAAGCAAATCTGTACACAAAAATAAAACTATAAAAATAACCTATATCTAATTTTGAATAAACAGAGACTCGTACATAAGGTACAATTCTGGGATCTACAGTATTCAACACTGTCCACTTACTTAAGAACCTAACTTCCTTGTTTTCCCAGTACTTTCTCCCACATTCACTTGCTCTACTCCTTTATATTAACACAAGAAAAAACCATACAGCTGTTTTCATTAAAAACCTCATAAAAGAATCCAAACAGGAATGAAAATGGGGATAGGGGGTGGAGCGGTATCAACACAGTACAGAAATGTTATTTTCTTAATTCACTGTTTTCCATGGGTATTATTCAGAGACTCTTAGAACATATTTAAAAACATTCCTGGGACTTCTCCAGCGGTCTGCTGGTTAAGATGCCACACTTCAAACCCTGGTCAGCTAAAAACAACAAAAACTCATTCCTCTCAGTGATCAATTCCACTATTCTTGCCAGATTATTCAGGCTTAGCTCAAGCTGTCCTAATGATAGGCTTCCCTGGTAGTTCAGTGTTAAAGCACCTGACATCAAGCCCTGAAAGAGTAGCCATGTTCTTCCTATTATTTCTGGTTTTGTTTTTTGAAGTATCAGTCTATTCCTCACTTCCTAAGATTATTTAAATTTTTGAAATGACATGTTGTTTTCCCTTCCTAAAACTTTTCATCTCAGTTCTTGAAACCATTTTATTTGACAGCATCTAAATCAGCATTGAGCTTCCCTGGTGGCTCAGCAGTAAAGAATCCGCCTGCCAATGCAGGAGATGTGGGTTTGATCCCTGGGTCAGGAAGATCCCCTGGAGGAGGAAATGACGAGCCCCTGAACTGCTGCCTGGGAAATTCCATGGACAGAGTAGCATGGTGGGCTATAGCCCACGGGATTGCGAAAGAGTCAGACATAACAACTAACAACGACAGATCACCACTGGCCAACAAACTGTGATGAGGAAATATTTTTATACTGTATATGACTGATAACATTTTAGCACTAGCCATATGTGGCTACTGAGCACCCAGAATGTGACTAGTGCACCTGAATAACTTAATTTTTTATTTTATTTAGCCATACCTAGCTAATATCCTCGGCACTGGACAATGAAGGTCTAGATCAACACTTGCTTATGAAACAAGTCAGTCATACCAAATACTGTGCCACCCTAGAATATTATTCACAAGCATCTTAAATATTCCTTTTCAAATACAGTGATACATGTTAGTCTTATGCTATTTAAGATTATATAAAAACACTTAGCCTGTCACCTAAAAAAAGCAGCTTTGAGTGGGATAGACTTTCAGCATCCCATAAAGAAAAGAAAGCAGTACAGCCAAAGATTTAAAATCCAATTTATACAATACAAGGGAATTCCCTGGCAGCCCAGTAGTTAGGGGAGATTCCCTGGTGGCTCAGCAGTAAAGATTCCACCTGCAATGCAAGAGCTGCGGGTTCAATCCCTGGATCAGGAAGATCCCCTGAAGGAGGACACAGAAATACTGGACACACTCCAGCATTCCTGCCTGGAGAATCCCATGGACAGAGGAGCCTGGGGGCTATAGTCCACGGGGTCACAGAGTTGAACATGACTAAAGTGACTTAGCATGCACAAACACCAGTGCTTTGACTGCTGAAGGTACAGGTTTATTAATCCAGGGACCAGCAAGCCGTGTGGCAGGGCTAAATAAAAACCAAGTCAAAAACCTAATAAAAATAGATTATGTTAAAAAAAATTCCCTATCAAACTACATTTGATAAGAAACGATCCCAGTTATGAGGCAAAAGAATATATTTTACTATGGATAGTCTCTGGGTTATAGAATTATGGCTGATTTTTCTTTTCATCTTGATTCCTTCCTGGATATTCCCAGTTTTCTGTAATGAATATGCTTTACTTTTACAACTAGTAAAAAAAAATATATATAAGGCTAAAAACAAGACAAACCCTTTATAAGCTAAAATATCTAGATAAAGCTCTGACCCAAAGTTATATATTTTACATGCATTCTCACTTTTATTGAAAGCATGGTTCTACTCATCACAATAGAAAACCCCAATAAAATTCCTGACTTCAAAAATAAGAAACCCAAATTACTGAATCAGACTTCTTAAAAACAGCATGGTGTAATGAACTTAGATAGTTCAAAACCCACTGATGTAACTATTGATAATTTAATACAAATTGTTTCCTTACTTAAACATTCCTGCAGTACTTACTCCCTAGCATACCAGCATCTGTAAACATACAATTTACAATGGTTTCTGCAACCAAAAATGATTTTCTTTCTTACACCTGTCCTCTAACCATATTTTTCTTAAATCATCTTCTCAATTAGTGTAATAACAGATAACACAGGCCAAAGAACCTGTTATTTTAAACCTGTTGCTACAAATTAACTTTACCAAAATTTTTGGTCAGGGGCAAATTAGCAAGAACGTTCTATGATCTACATTACAACTTAAAGAAACAGTCATTTTTAGCTAAGACCTAAAGAACACTGCCTCAGAGAGGAAAATGGTTTATTTCATCAGTTCTGTCACAATTAAAAAAAAAAAAAAACCCGAAAAACCTATTTAAACCTTTCTTTGTTCTGTGTAGTTATTTGGCTTTAAAAAAGAAGGCTCATGTTATACTATACTTAAGGTATTAAAATTTGTAATCCCCAGACTGGTAGATTAGATGCCAAAAGGGTCCAGGAACTATAAAGGAGAGATACAGAACTTAATGGCACATTCTAAAGGATGTTCAA
The DNA here is from genome assembly GCF_019320065.1 of Cervus canadensis. Taxonomy (NCBI): domain Eukaryota; kingdom Metazoa; phylum Chordata; class Mammalia; order Artiodactyla; family Cervidae; genus Cervus; species Cervus canadensis. Next base: position 3,930,160 of record NC_057414.1, on the reverse strand, counting down.
CCACCAATAAAATTCACATCTGTATATATTAACAGCTACACAAATTTACCAAACACCAAGTGGCTAGATTTTTAAATCAGATTAACTGAAAATTGAGCAAAAGATGTTCAACAAATTTGGGTCAACAAAACTACAAAAAAATGGGAATTATCAGGCAGTTCTGTGGTTAGGACTCCATGCTTTCACTACTGAGGTCCTGAGGCTGGATCCCTGGTTGAGGATCTAAGATTCCACAAGGCTGCAGCACAGCAAAAAAAAGAAACTATAAAAAATTATTAGAAAAATTTTAATAAAGCACTGTGATCTGCTTTCTTTTTAAAAAGTGGGGAAAATGGCTAAGAAATCTTGAATGTAAAAACTGGAGAAAGGTTAAAAAACAGAAATAAAAACACTATCATCAGTAACCAAAGCAATGAAAAGGGCAACTTTCTATTAACCTTTTTAAAAATACATAGTTTTCCTTAAATGATTTGCTGCTAATGATAAAGTAATTTACTTCTGGAATAAAATTTAAACAATCTCCAGTTTCATTTTTCTGCACTTTAAAACTGAATGTAAATAACCGCTTGCTGTCTAGGTTAGAGCTCTGAGCTCAGTCTGTTATTATAAGACAACAGGGAGTAACTGGCAGATTATTGAGGTATTCAAGTTCAAACATGTACAAAATACTGTGCTAGCTAAGCAAACACTTTACAAGTATCTAATAGAGGACATCCCCTTTTTGATTTCTGGCTTAGACAGGAATGAGAAACAGCACAGTAAAATATAAAAGCATAACCGTTTGGGAAGGTCTCAAAACCTTTGTGTTAGCCAGGGGGGAAAACCAAACACCTGAAAATATTTTACAACCTAGTCAACTTTAGTCATCAGATTACTTAGCTTAAAACTGACTAGTAAAAACTTAAAAGTTTACCTCCCAAATGTGGAACTATGTAATTACGTATTTTGAAACATTCACTCATTATCAGTGAATTATCCACTCTATCAAAGCAGCACTTATGGTCACCAAATAGTGTTGACGCCTACCTGATTGTGGTTACAACATAACCAGCTGTACTGTTCAATATGTAGGAGCATCCATCAATCACCTAAGTATAACTGAGAAGGCTCTTTGCTGCCTGGCATCAGACACTGAATAAACCTGAAACTGAGTGAATTTAATCAGTCTTGTGTATCACCATACAATAATCAAACTGAATAATTACTGATGACGAATCATTTTGGAGAGAGAGAAATAAGAGCCTATCTCCTACTCCCTCCCACTTCTACCATCTGCACACCTCTGAAATTAGTAAGATAAAATGACCCAGTCTAGACCAGGTGAAAGAATGTATTAACATAATCCAGCAAAAATGAAATAAAACCACCAGAGTTTTGAGTGTTTTTTCACACTTGTAATGAACTGGAAAAATGTTTCAAATAAGTAAAACAACCATATTCTGTTTAAAAAAAAAAACACACTCCCATCATCCAGAACGCTAACAAGCCTTTCATACTAGAGAAATTTTAATATAAAACAGTAGAAACTAGTATACCATTCATTAGAAACCTCAAAATAATTTTAATATGTCCTCAGAGGAAGCTCAAGAAGCCAAAACCTCAGAATCCACACATCTTGGCATTATCCTGAATTGCAATTAACTACCCATACATTTAATCATATTCAATTTTTCAAAGATACACAGACAAATCAATGCATCTATTTAAAAAGACTACTCTTTATAAGTTAAAGACTTTACATAAACTTTTATATTCTACTCAGCAAGGTCTGTCTGTACTTCAGATTAGCTCTCATGTTCCAGGAAACAAATACAAACTCATGATACGGCCTTGTGATCACTGATGGCCTGTTTATGTAATCCTACTGCACTAAATGTAATTCCATAAAATGTGCTCTTAATTATGAAAAGAATCTAATATTCCTTGATGTAATACTATCAATCTCTTCTCCAATGGTTACAATTTTTAAAAGGTATGCAAAGAACTGAGTATCACTCCCATGAAAGACAAAAAATGTGTAATTTTGTTCCAAAATTAACTTAGTCTCATGAATTCCTATTAAGTCTTTCAAGGATTCCAGACAATCTTTTCATATCTCCATTTCTGGAAAGTGAAATCTGGAAAGTGAAATCAGTATAGAAGTAATTTGGGAACTTGAAAATGGCATTCATTTTTTTCAGCAGATGCCAAATTTTTGACCGACATGGCTCCCACAATTACTTTGTTACCATCAGTCCAGTCAGTTAACAGGTTGTAGGAAAAGATTCGTTTTTGCAGACACTGCTAAGCTGTTTAAAGAGAAGAGAGAGAGATTAATTTAGTGATTATAAAATGAACAAATATTTAAAATATTTTGAACACTTTTTGTTGGATTATATCAGAGGTGTGACTACATTTTAACAAACGTGGACTCTTTCATTAGGTTTGGTCAAGGAAGTGCAGAAACATTAAGTCAATATGATAGAAATAGCATGTCAATATGATGTGTTAGTTCAATTAATGTATGAATTCCTGTCACAATCAGAAGACAACTATTAAAAGGTACATCTTCAGTTCTTTCTGTATCATTTTGCCATAGAGGCACAATTAGGAAAAGAAAAAAAGACTCCCCAAATACTAAACTGCTTTCATCCACTACAGTAAATAGAGCCAAACCTGAAAACTTCTAAACAATCCATATTATATTCCAGAAATCTGCTTTATCCAGCTACTAATCATTCAGAACACAATTTTCTAAAAATAGTAAGACAACAGTTTCATATTAATCATAACTTTTTAATTAACAAGTAGTGAATAGGACACTTTAAGATATTGTTTACTACATACTGAAATAAACAGATCTGTTGTAAATTCAGAAACCCAAACATTTACAGTAAAATGTGTTTACACATAAATATGACCAAATTTATTTAAAGTCCCTGTTAGATAGGTCTTAAATACATGCAATACCATGTAAAAACAAGACTATGACGTTGATGCAAAAAAATGACAAAATCACTATAAGTCACCAAAATTAGAAAAAAAAGAGAATGAAATGGAAACTAAGAAGGACAGTTAAAACATAAGGAACCTAACAAAGCAGCTTTTAAAACAGTTGATACTAATCTCCATTTTCAAAAGTTCTTAATCAAGTATTTCCAAAAACTGCCATTTATAAAATGACATTCTAAAAATCTATACTTGGAATTTCAAAGCATCCCAATTCAGAAAGCTTTGACTGTTTCTCCCCAGCCCCCAAACTTCAAATAATGCAGGAAAATCATTGACGTTAGGAAGAAAATATTCCAAAGGAATGGTATAATTTTTAGAAAAACGCACTTACTGCTTTCAGAACCTAAGACCCACAGCATTAACAACAATCATTTTTCCTATTTTCATCCATTGTTTTCCAATGTCATGTTAAGAAATGAATAAATTCTTTGAGCCCATAACTGAAAGATCAACAAACCTGATTTTATTATGACACCATATTTTTGTCATTGGTACTGCACAAAATTATATACAAAGATATATATATATACAAAATGTTCAAGTATTAATTAAATTTCAATTCAAGGCTTCTGTTTCAAAAAGCTACATTTAACATATTCCATAAAGATAGCACAAATTAGTCATTTCAAATAATTTTTCCAACTACGTTTGGTTTATATATATTATATATTATTCAGTAGGCACTAAAAATCCATGCAGCTGCATTGTGAGGGGCTTGCTCCTGCACTTAGGTATAAGCAGGTTCATCACTCCAGGTTGTGAGTTTGGCTACTATCCATATTCATGCTCAAGTGCAGTAGATGATTTTACAAAATATGCTGTAATGCACTGGAAACCAGAGACCAAGTTAGGTCTCAGAGTGTATTATCTAGCAACAAAACATTTACAGTTGTGCAAGAACAAGATTCCATTTTCATAACCAAATAACAACAAAATAAAACATTTTATGTGTAAGATAACTTACATCTTTGGACTGCTGGAAAATACTTTTTAATTATGAACATTTTAAAATAAAAGCAGAAGCCCTGAAATTACCTCTTTTTCCTCATTTCTTATACTACCTTTTAAAATAAAGCAGGAAATGTGGCCAGCAGCTGGTCCCGTCTCTTCTGCCCCAACAGCTGTATCCACTTTAGCACAAAGAAAAACAAGGATGCTAAATACGTATATACTTTATCAAACAGTGATGTTTCACAAAGAATTTCTTCATGTCCCTTACATTGAAGGACATCATGACTCAATCTATATACAACTGGACGACAGAGTACTTCAAAGGAAGACTATGTCCCAACTTTGGAAGTGTCAATCGTTGTCATTAAGTAGCCAGAATCACTCAATTTTAAAACTCATTTTTAAATAGGACAAATACCTTTGAAATATGTAGAGTAAGATTCTTTGTGAAGCCTCACTTTACACGTTTTCATTCACATTTCATAACCTTCAATATCTAATCATACATAAATTTAACCTAAAAATTTAATACAACAAAAATAAAGGTGTTCAACAATTTATTCATATTCAGTGATGGGGTAATCACTGTGCTGGTCCTCAAAGAAACATTTCATTAACCATTCTTATTCCTCCTTCAAGTAACTAACATAGGAGTCTGGTATGCATGTTAATTTCCAACTTCTCTAATGTTGAGATATAAAAATCTATTAATCTGAATAGACTGTATGTCTAGATCTATTAAAACTAAAAGGCATTCTTATATTTAAGAGATTTCTGTAATCTCCAGCAAAGTAACTATCACATTTGTGCATGCCCCAAGTACTTATTGTCAACCTCTGAAAAGTTGCTCTAAAATTGGAATTCCAATTTGCACCTTGTACAACTCGGAAGTTCCATTCAACTTCACCTGTGTCACTGTCTCCAAACTGTATCTCTATTAGCAGCTTTCAGTGTACAGTTGGAACCGATGTCATCCAAGGCCATGTCCACACTGGGGACAGAAGAGCTAGGTACACGCAAGTCTGAACAAGGGGACACATTAACAGCTATTTCAACCAGAAGAAGCATCTCGAATACATTATTGACCAGCACAAGTCTGTTTCCAGGGTGGACAGGGCCCAAATTAGATTCCCCTCCCAACTTCCGAAAAAGAAAACAACAAACAAACAAACAAAAAAAAATCACACACACGCACAAATTGAGATGTTGCCCATTAAAGTAGACTAAGCAGCAGAGCATGAGCGTTACGTGAAGAGATGGGTCCTTACCAGGTGGTGAGGCGGGAACGACTGTTCTGTAACCCCTACAACGGAGCCTGGCAGGAAGGAAATCACCTAAAAAAGAAACTGTCAGAGAGATTTAATAGTCACATGTTATCATTAGGAGTTGGTTACAGTGTCACATTCATGCTTTTAGCTAAACACTTAAAGATTCAATATTACTTTTTTTTTTTTCCTCCTCTGAAATGTGTCCAGTGACGATGTCCCACTAAGGTGTTTTACATGATGTAAGGGAGTTGAAAGGGGATAAACGCGGATAAAGAGCGGATTACTTGACCCTACATTTTAAGAGAAGACGACGCCTTCCGGGCGCACGCCGAGCAGAACTCCACCGACACCTTATCCTTGTCCACATGCAGACACACTCCTCCGGCCGAGTCGTCCTGGTCTTCCAGCGGGTCCGGCTGCTGCTTCCCCACGGGCAGAGCGTAGTCGTGGTCCCCGGCGGGCGAGTCCCTGAAGAGCGAGGTGGTCAGCCGCAGTCCCACGCCGCTCAGCCGGCTCAGCAGGCGAGCCAGTCCGGTCTCGTTGGCTAAGACGGCCCGAAGGTAGCGACTCTCCTCCTGCAGAGCCTGCACGCGCTTGCCCAGCTCCCGGTTCTCGGCCCGCAGCTCCTGGTTCTCGGCGGCCAGCCCCCGCACTCGGCTCTCCAGCCCCATCACGTATTCCTTCTTCTTCAGCCGGTTGAGGCGGGCAGCCGCCGCCGCCGCCTTCCGGGGACTCTTTGTCGCCGCCTGGTTGCTGTCGTTGCCGCCGCCGCTGCCGCCGCCGCCGCCGCCTCCTGGGGACTTTCTCCGCCTCTTTTCGCCGCCGCCACTGTCACTGCCGCTGCTGCAAGCTCCGATGCCGTTTAACAGCCTCTGCAGCAGGTCCGAAAAGCGCTGCATCTCGGCAGCCGCGGCCTCGTCGTCGTCGTCGCCTCTCCACAAGCCACCGCTGTCCGATCCTCCGCCGGACGAGGAGAGGGGCCCCGGCGAGCTGAGCCCGGGCTCCAGATGCCAGTCCGGCTGCCGGGGGTCCAGCAGGTCCGCCAGTTCCAGGCCGGACAGAAAGTCCATGTCCTCCGTCTCCTCACCGGGGACGCTGGCCATCGCCTCCTCCTCCATCTCCTCAGGCGAGGGCGCGCGCGCGGCCACGCCGCCGCGGCCCCCCCTCCCGGCCTCCGACTCGCCCTCGTCGCCGCGCGGCTGTCTGCGGCCGGGCGATCCGGCCGCCGCCGTCCCCTCGTCCTCCGCCGCCCCGGTCAGGTCCGAGGGCAGCGAGCAGGTCGCGAGGGGCGCCGGGCTCTCACTACGCGTCGGGGAGTCGCTGCCCGAGGCCGCCAGCAGTTTAGTCAGGCTATGCCTCATGGGGCCCGGCGGCGGGCCCACGTAGGCCCCGGGCCCTTAGACCGGGCCTCGCGGGTCCCAGGGACCCAGAGCGGGTAGCCGGGGAGCAGGCCAGAACGAAAGAAAGGGGAAGGTCCGCGTCGCCTCCCGCCCCCGCTTGGCTGGTCGACCCCCCGCGCCGGGGCGGGGGGCAGGGAAGGGAGATGGAAGCGGCGAGGCCCAACGATGACTCGACCGCGCCACCCAGACAACGGCCTGGCCGGAAGTCAGTCGATCTCGCCCCAGCCCCTCCCACCGCATTTTGCGCTCCACTGGGCTCTAGTATCGCGAGAGTTCGGTAGACCAGGAGTAATTCCAGATCTCCAGTGATGTCATAGTAACAGCTGCAAAAATAACAACAAACCAGGGATTTATCGAAACGGTGGTCTACCCTCTCGGCCCTCGCCTGTCTATCCTCTGTATTCTAGCTTCCACCTGCAGTGAAGCAACTCTCGCTCAGAACTGATCGATACCACATTTGTGAATAATCAAAGTTATCCTGGAATTTAAGACTGCTAATCAAATCATTTTTTTAATTGCCCCGCCCCCTTACGCTATAGTACAAGATGGTTTCACTCAAACACTTAAATAGTGCTAGAAAAAAATAAGTCATTCATATGTAATTTTTCCAGACTTTGTTTAAAAAATTTACAAATATACAGAATATGTGAAAGAGTATTCTAATTCAACAATACTACCCAATACCCAGACTCAACAATTAACAGTTTGCCATATACACTTTATCTGTATATAAATGTTTGTAAAACATTTTTTTTTTGCTGAATTATCCCAAAGTTTGAGACAAAACACACCACCTCAACATGCTTCCGTATGCATCTTTAAAAATAACATTCTCTTTCATAATCATAATACTATTATCAGGTCTGGAGAAAATTAACAATCTTGTCAATATTACCTATTACTCATATCATATTCAAAATTTGTTCAGCTTTCTTCAAAAATAATCTTTTATAGCAGATATGTTCTTTTGAGCCAGGATCCAATCACAAACCACTTCTTGCATTTGTTATGTTCCCCCGCCCCCCATTTGTCAAACTAGAACACCCCCTTTCACATTTTACATTGGCTTTTTTAAAAAAAACAAGGTCAGTTGTCTTGAAAAATGCATCACAATCTGGATTTGTCTGTTTCCTCGTGGTGTTGTTTATATTGTTCCTTAAAACCCACAAGGATTTCAGGTTTGAAGCAGTTCACAAATACACTAGAAAACAGTGAAATAACTCAAATTTTTACAAAGCAAAGTCAGTGGAAATACAGATGAAAAAGATAAGGAGTTCTAAAAGGAGGAAAGGTTTGTTTCAGAATCGGATGGACATAAAATCTTACAGTTACTCAAGTTGAGCTAATAGTAGACTAAGCTTCCTGGTAACCCAAAGAAACTTTCACTTGCTTATGAGTAAAGTATACATGAATTCCTTAACTGCTTTTCCTGTTCTCATGTCTTAAACTTTTCAATGAGATACTGAATAAAGTAGCAGATAACCTCACCAAACCTTCCTTTATTTGGCTGTTACTTAGAAGAATTGAAAGCAAGTTCCAGGAAATTTGGATACTGATAGGTCCCAAACAGTACCTGGCACAGGGTAGGCTTTGATAAATATTTGTTGAATGAATGAAGAAGGTCTCCAACTTTTAACTGAAGGCATTGCACTAAAACTCAACTAAATGAAAACGATTCTGCAAGGGACACAAATAAGCATGACCTATGGTATGGACTGAGTGACTGAACTGAACTGAACTGATGGTATCTAGACATGAGTTTGAGCAAGCTCCGGGAGTTGGTGATGGACAGGGAAGCCTGGCGTGCTGCAGTCCATGGGGTCACAAAGAGGCAGACACGACTGAGCAACTGAACTGACTGACTGATGGTGTCTAGAAGAAGAAATGAGTGGCCTCCAGTTAACTCCTTAACCTTCCCATTAGGAAATGAAAGAAAGAGTAAGTGAAGTCGCTCAGTCATGTCTGACTCTCTGCGACCCCTTGAACTGTCGCCTATCAGGCTCCTCTGTCCATGGGATTCAACAGGCAAGAATACTGGAGTAGGTTGCCATTTCCTTCCCCAAGGGATCTTTCCGACCCAGGGATTGAACACCGGGCTCCCGCATTGCAGGCAGACACTTTACCCTCTGAGTCACCAGGGAAGCCCCATTAGGGAAGGTTTTGCAAAAGTAGAACAGCAAACAGTTCGAGATAACAAGTTTTCTGGCATACTTTGACTTAACAGGTGTTTTGTGTTGCTGGTCATCCAATCGAACTCTATTTTCTCCTAAGGCAAAATCAAGATCATGGATTGATTTATCATTTTTTCCCTAAATTACAAGATTTTGGTTTAAATATACATGGTTTAAGAGCCTCTCCATTGAATTAAGAGAAAAGTAAAAAACTGAGAGAAGGGAATTTTTACAGTGTAGCCTCAGAAGACAAAAAAGCAGCTGAAGCAGAAACGACTTTCCCTCCCTTTGATCATTCCTCTCTTCTCATTCTCTCCTTCTTCACAGCTGGTTTTTTAATTTTCTTTTCTGGTTATAATAATCATTGTAAAAGATTCAGATAGTGCAGAAGTATACAAATAAGTAGAATATTACCCATAATCTAACTACCCCAAAATGACTTATTAAAATTTTGATGTGTAATATAAAGAGTTTTTCTATGTGTGGATATATTATATAAATTGTTTTATTTCTCTGAACTCTAATGTTTTTATGTGAATATTTTGTTGACATATTTTATACTACCAAATATATATTTGCATGCTTATTTTTGTTGACTGTCTAGAATTCCATTTCAGGAACTTTCCAACTTTCAATCAACCTCACTGATAGCACTTAGGTTGTGGTTGTATTGGATTTTTCACTGTTACATACACTAAAATGTTGCACAAATATCTTTGTTCACTTATCCTATGATTTCCTTGGGACAAATTATTGGAAGTAGAATATCTGTCTACAATTTTTATAGGTAGACTTATTATTACCTATGGGAATATTACCTCTTATTACCTATGGTATCTATCACCAATGGTGTTTGACAGTATTTAATTCCTATGCACTCATCAAAGTGGATTTGTTCTTTTTAAAATGTGCCAATCTAAAAATAAAAAGGGGCATCTTTTTGTGTGAATGTGCATTTCTTTAATTATTAGCTTGAATGTTTTTCACATTACCAACTGATTTCTGATGTTTACAGTCTTTTTACCGTCTTAGTCCACTTTTCTTTGAAGTGAGAGATGTTTGTCAAGAAAGATATTTGTCTTTTTCCTTCTTAATTTATATGAACCCCTTGCATTATAAGAAAGACATTCTTTTGTCTCATATATGTTCCAGGTTTTCCTCTAGTTGATCATTTATTGGGGGGGGGAAGGGCTAAAACTACTTGTTTTACTATAATTTCTAAATAGTCTATCAAACTTTTCTTCATGATTTCTGGCTTTGATGTTTAGCTGAAAAAGCCTTTATTAAACTAAATAATATTTATATTTACTTATGTATTTTAGAACTCCTTTAATTTCTTCTATTTATAAATTACTGTTTTTTTAACCATATGAGTGATTATTTCATTTATTAACAGATCCAACTGGAATTTATTTAGTATAAAATGTGACATAAGAATATAATTTTTCAAAAAGTTATCTGCTACAATACAGTTTATTGAAGAATCCATACTTGTACTCACTGATGTCCCAACATTTGTGCCGTATATTAAATTCTTATATATAGTTGGATCTATTTCTGGTGTTTTTCTTCTATTTAATTGATTAGTGTATCCATTTTGGAAGCAAAATCAGTATATTTTTGTTGCAGTTTTATATTTCAATATGTCATAGGACAAGACTTTTTTTTAGTCTTTCTCAGAATTTTAAATCTGTATTTGAATATTTATTCCTCCAGATAACTTTCTAAAATTTTCCAAGTTTTAAAAAAAAGCTGTAATTTTCATGGAAATTACATTAACTTTATTAATTTATTTTCCTCAGTTACTTTATGCATTTTTGGGGGCTACTGGACTAGATTATTTCTTTTTCTATGCTTTTTAAATGGTTATTGTTGCTAGGAATGCTACTGATGTTTTTGTTAAATTTTTAACTGACTCACTGAATTTTCTTTTTTTTCCAGTTTCCATCAATGTAGTTCTGTTATAAGGACCTACAAAGCAAGGATCATTTTAATAATTGTAATATGATAGTAATAACAATAGCTGCTAGTTAGGAGCCCTTATCAATTATTGGGCATATATAGGACTTTACACATATTATTTCCTTAAATATGATAATAGATTTGGGAGGCCTCACCAAATGTACCAGGGAATCACTGTGGGCTCTCAAGTTGTACTGTTTAGTTTCTCCCTAGAAATGATACATTTTGAAAAGGCAGTCTCCAAACCATTTTCTATCAGATTCTTTCCAGTTCAGTTTTATTCATCTTCGATGCTTCATGTGGCAGAGTAAATATGTACGATGAAGACTGTGTTTATCTAGATTCAATGGCTGAACTTTCTTGTCTTTATTTTTAGTTTATTTATTCAAATTTCCTTGGTAAAGTTATATCATCTTATTATATATAATGACAATTTTGCTTCCTTCTTTGCAATACTTATTTTATTATCTTGACTTATAATTAAATAGCACTTCCAGAGTGATGCTAAATAATGCTGTGAATAATCAATTTCCTTGCCTTATTCCTGAACTTCACAGGAATGCCTCTAGAGTCTAGCTACTGATTTGAGATGGGTATTTTTATTAGGGTAAGCTCTGTTGCAGGAAACAGAAACCACTTCAGCTATTTTAAGCAGGAAAAGCTGTAATACAAGGACGATGTATACAAAGTAATTGGAAGAACTAGAAGAGTGGGCATTAGGCCAGGTGATCAAGAATGCCTCTCAATGCAATGTGGCTTAACAGGCCTGCTAGGGTGCTGTTATCTCTGCCCAGGTTGGGATAGTTGTAGATACAAAACTGGAATGTTGACTTCAAGAGCACTGCTTCCAGGACTCTCAGCCCCATGTATTATGTACTGCTGCCTAAAAAGTTACCCAAAACCTAAAACAAACAAACAAAACAATAAATACATGCTGCTTCTTGTGGCTTAAACTAACAATAAACATTTCTTATCTCTAGCAGTTTCTGTTGGTCAGAAATTTGTAAGTGCCTTGGCTATGCAGCCTTGCTTTGAAACTCTCATGGAACTCAGCCAGATTTTGACTGGGTTGGAGTCATCTGAAGGCTTGGCTGAAACTAGAGCACCTACTTCTAAGGTGGCTGACAGGTTGCTCCTGGGGGAAGCCTCGGTTCGTTCTCCCTGCGGGCCCATCCACAGGTTGTGTGAGTGTCTGCACTGCCACGTGGCTGGCGTCCCCAGCACGAACAATCCAAGACACCAAGGAAGCATCAGCAAATATCTTATGACCTAGCCTCAGAAATCACAATCACTTCTGTAGTATTCTATCAGTCATGAGTCAGACCTTACTCACTATGGAAGGATATGAATACACGGAGACAAGAATAATTAGGTACCATCTTGGGGGCTAACTACCATATCTCATAAAACTAGTGAATGGACAGCTACATGTAAAAGAAGAAGATTAGAACATTTTCTAACATCATATACAAAAATAAATTCAAAATGAACTTAAAGACTTAAATGTAAGAACATAATACTTCTAGAAGAGAACACTGGCAGAACACTCATTGATATAAATAGTAGCAATTTTTTTTGGATCTTCCTCCTAAGGCAAAAGAAGTAAAAGCAAAAATAAACAAATGGGACCTAATTAAACCTAAAAAGCTTTGCACAGTAAGGGAAACCATGAACAAAATGAAAAGACAATCTACTGAACTGGAGAAAATATTTGCAATGATATGGCCAACAAGGGATTAATATCAAAATATATAAACAGTTCACAAAACTTGATATCAAAAAAAACAACTGAATACAAAATTGGGAGAAGACCTGAATAGACATTTTCCTAGAGAAGACATGCAGATGGCCAAGAGGCACATGAAAAGATGCCCAACATTGCTAATCACTAGAAAAATGCAAATCAAAACCATAATGAGGTATCACTGCACACAGGTCAGAAGGGCCATCATCAAAAGTCTATACATAACAAATGTTGGTAAGGATTGGAGAAAACGGAACCCTTATACACTATTGGTGGAAATGTAAATTGGCAAGTCACTATGGAAAAAGAGTATGGAGTGTCCTCAAAAAAAAAAACAAAAATAGAAATATCACATGACCCAGCTTCTGGGTATATATCAAAAAGAAAAAAAGGATGAAAGAATGAAAGAAAGAAAGGGAGAGAAAGAAAGACGCATGGGAGACAGAGGAGGGAAGGGAGGAAGCACTAATTTGAAAAGATACACGCGCCCCATTGTTCACAGCAGCATTATGTACAACAGGCAAGATATGGAAGCAACCCAAGTGTTCATTAACATATGAATAGATATGTATGCAATGGAATATTACTCAGCAAGAAAAAGAGTGAAATTCTGCCTTTTGCAACAAAGTGGGTGGACCTAGAGAATACTATGCTTAGTGAAATAAGAGAAAGAAAAATACTGTATGTTATCACTTATATGTGGGATATAAAAAAATAAAACAAACAAATGCATATAACACAACAGAAGCAGACATACAAATACAGAAACCAAACCAGTGGTTACCAGTAGGGAGAGAGAAGGGGAGTGGGGAAAAGTAGGGGTATGGGATTAAGAGATACAAACTACTATGTATAAAATAGATAAGCACAAAGGATAAATTATACAACACAAGGAATTGCAGTCATTGTTTTGTAGTAACTGTAAATGGAGCATAGTCTATAAAAATATTGAATCATCATGATTTACAACTAAAACTAATAAAATATTGTAAATCACCTATACTTAATAGATAGATAGATAGATGATAGATAAAACTAGTGAATGAATACTAGGATGAAAACTCAACATCTCCAAGAATGTGCTTGGGAACAACAACAGCCAAAGCAGGGGGAAAAGATGCCCACCACATTTGTATGTACCAAATATAGCTGCAGAGGAGTCTGAAAATACAGTTTTTCGGCGTGTGTTTCTTTTGTTTTAGCTTTTCCATTTGTACCATACAGGAAAGCACATTAAAAACAAAAGAGAGATTGAAATGGATGATGAGTACCTATCTATTAAATCCTCCACAAAGACCATGGCTTTATGGTACCCCGTCACTAGTACATACATCTATTGGATTTTTCTACAACAGGAGTTGGAGCAGAGATGGTAGGGAATGCAGCTGAATCAGGGCTGAGGTTTCACTGAATGGATACAGCGTGCTATATCCACGCTGTGTAAGGATACAGCTGAAGGATAAGAGTGCTACAGAGGCCAGAGTGCTTATTTTAACACAGTCTGCCTGTGCTCCCATGAAGTATAATCCATAAAAGGCAGGAACTATAACCATGAGAGGATTTTTATGATTGGATGAAAACTGAACACTCAAAAGGTTGGCATTGTCTAGGGTACTGTAGGATTATGTTTACAAGCACTACATACTAGCATGGATTATAAGCAGTTCTCTGTGTTCTGGCTGTATTTCCGTTCCTTTCATCTCAAAAATGCATTTGTGAATGCAAATAAATGAGCTACGTTATTCTGGACTAATCTGGGATCTGATTTATTTTATTTTAAAAATGAAAAAAAATAAAAAAATAAAAATGACCACCATTTGTAACCAATTAAAATAGTAAGAACTTATCATGTCTCCCAACTAATCAAGCCCCACAGCTGCTGCCTGTGAAGACTTGCAGGATTTTCCTGTTCTGATAGGACGCACTCCACTTCTCAGATGGGAAATTGTCTTATCTCTCACCCCAGGAATCTCAGAGTCAGAACTTAGCGGAGTTGCTCTTGCATCCCATTGCCAGTTTCAACTCACTTCTCTTCCTCCTTCCTTCACAAATCTCAGCTCTTCATTAACTTTAATTTTTTTAAATACTGAAAATCTACAATCATACACAGAGCTAGAGAAAAGAGTACCCTGAATCCCTTATATATGCCTCCAAATTTAAGACGTATCCAAATTTTGCCACATGTGCTTCATCCTCCTGCCTTTTTTTTTCTGAAATATTTTAAAATGAAAATCCTGATGTAGGGCTTCCCAGGTGGTCTGTTGGCTAAGAATCAGCCTGCCAGTGCAGGGGATACTGACTACAGATGGCTTTATTAAATAAGGATTCAAACAATTCTATACATTCCTATTATCTCTGAAGCCTCTTTTAATCTAAGACAGCATCCCTCCATCCCTTTTCACCAATGCCATCTAATTTTCTGAAGAAGCCAAGTGAGCTGTCCTGTTGAGTGTCCCATTATTCTATATTTGTTTTCTTTCTTGTTTTGTTTGACTTTTCCCTCAACTCTATATTTCCTGTAAGCAGGAAATTAGTTCTTAGGGTTTTTTTAGCTTAAGGTTCAACAGTTTTGGCCAGAATACTTCCTAAGAAGTGCTGTTTCTCATGGCACATCACCTCTGTGTGTGTGTGTGTGTGTGTGTGTGTGCGCGCGCGCGCGCGCACGCAGGAGCTCAGTTGTGTCTCTTTCCAACCCTATAGACTGTAGCCCGCCAATCTCCTCTGTCCATGGGAATCTCCAGGCAAGAGTACTGGAGCAGGTTGCCATTTCCTACTCCAGGGGATCTTCTGTACCCAGGGATTGAATCCACATTTCTTGTGTCTCCTGCATTGGCAGGTAGATTCTTTACCACTAGCATCAACTAGAAGGCCTGCAAGGTCTAGCTTTCCTGATTTTAGTGATGCTAAGACTGATCAATGTTTTCAAATGGTGACAGTAAAATTCTCTGTTAACCTTTCTCCTGATGGCTTCATCGAATGATGATCAGTGCCTGAATAAATTATTTCACTACATTTATTAACTGGGATTCTTCTACCATCTGGGATTCTTCTGTGAAAAGTGACTATCTCATCACAGATGGGCCATTTTGTTACCCTGAAATACAGGAACAGGAAAAGTAGGATAAATGCTCAGTCACTAAAAATTTTAGCTCTCCAATTTCCTCTTCACCCAGTAAGATCTTATTTAAGGACACCCAGTGACAAGATTTGAAACCAGGCAGTCTGATGCCAATGTACCCCTTCACTCACTGCACTTAGCTAGTTTGCTGATCATAGATTTCGGATTCTAAGGGGTCTAGTGAAAGCATTTGAATGCGGACAGGGCACTGGGAGGCTTAAGCCTGATTATGAAGACTCAGATTTCTAACTGGGGTGGAGGTAAATATGGATGTGTGCATAATGGGATTAATCTCACCAGTCTCTTAGAGTCTACTGAGTGCTTATTCTGCAGCCCTGGATGGTGTGACTATTGTGAAAGCAATTTTCTTAAAGAACAGGAAGTCCTATAAAGGATTCTGAACTACTTTCATGTTTTCCTCATCTCTACTCTTTGACAATTCTTACACATGCTACCCAGGTAGCTCGGTGGGTAAGGAATCCGTCTGCAATGCAGGAGACGCAGATTCAAATCCTGGATCAGGAAGACTCCCCTGGAGGAGGGAGGGCATGGCAACCTACTCCAGTGTTCTTGCCCAGAGAATCCCATGGACAGAGGAGCCTGGAGGGCTATAGTACATGGGGTAGCTTAAATGCCACTTCTAGGAAAAGCTGTTTCTTACCTCTTCTACCTTAGGTTAAGAAACCCTGCTATGCACTCTCATGTCATCCCATCCTTCAGCATTTTCTTCTCATCCCTAGGATGCAGATTCAGTGAGATCGGGCCTCCTTGTTGCTCACGTTGTGCCTAGCACTTAACACAGTGCCTAGCCAATAACAGGCTCTCGGTAAATATTTGTGACATAAATGAGATATATTAAATCAGTTATTAAAGTTGGAGGATGAGAATGGCTTGGCCTGCTCTTCCTCTACCATCTTTCTTCATCTGTTAGAGTAAAACAAAAACCAACACCCAAAGCCTAAAAACTTGAAGATATGAGAAAACAGGCTTTCCAAAATCTAAAATTTAGGTATCATATAAACATGTGAAAATCCATGAGAAAAGTTAAAATAGTTAAATCTTTAAATTTAGGAGAGAAATAGAAATCATTAGGAGGTACTCCTTAGGGTAGAAAAAGATACTGTCATTAGCCGTGTGTGGCCGAACATTCATGAGAGCAGCAGCTTCCAGATGAACAGCCTGACCCGGATCTGTCAAGCCGTATTTGGCTCCATATAAAATGTCTTGTCTATGCAGTTCTTGGGGAAGGAAAAATCTGTAGGCTTTTTGAGTCATCTACACAGAAATACAGCTTACTCGGAAATAGTTATGTGGAAGATACTTCCTTGTTTTTAATTTTACTACATACATAATATACATATATTGCCATGTTGCACAGCTTGTGGGATCTTAGTTCCTGACCAGGTATTCAACCTGGGCTCTTAGCAGTGACAGCACAGAGTTCTACTGGACCGTCAAGGAATTTCCAATTTTACTATATTTTTTAAGAGGTGATATAGTCACATGGTGGGGCTTCCCAGGTGATGCTAGTGGTAAAGAACCTGCCTGCCATAAGAGATGTGGGTTTGATCTCTGGGTCGGGAAGATCTCCTAGAGGAGGGCCTGGCAACCCACTTTAGTACTCTTGCCTGGAGAATCCCATGGACAGAGGAGCCTGACAAGAAGCTACTGTCCACAGGGTCACAAAGAGTCAGATATGATGGAAGAGACTTAGCACACACAGTCACATGATTCAAGAGTCAAATGATATAAAATGGCATAAGTTGAGAAGTTTCCTTCACATCCTATCCCTACCCATCCTTGTCCCCACATTCCTCTATACCACCAATAAACACTTCTCTCTAGCATTTTTTTTCCAGTATTTATTTATACAGATGGGGTACATATGTTTACATTCTTATTCCCCACCCATTCTCTCTCCCTTGCACTAAGGTAATAAATGATAGATATTCTGCACTCTGCTTTCTCTTACATATATCCTGGAGATATTTCTGTATTAGTACATAGAGAGCTTCCTTTTTCTTTCTGCCTTCCCCACCCCCCCACCCCACAATGTATTCCAAGTATGGAGGGCCCATGATTTATTTAATATTTAATTAGTTCCTTATTGATGGTATGTAGGGTAGTTCCAATCTTTTGCTATCACAAACAACTCTGTAATGAATCATGTTAAACATGAAAGGGAAGATTATTTTACATTAATGCAAGTAAAAGCAGATCAGAACATTAAAGAGGGAGAGTTTGGCAAAAGCGAAGTTTCTTTGGTGAACTGGGAAGTGAGGGGGCTGGGAAAAGGGTACTGTAGTTAGTTGAGTGTGTAATGAATGACCAGGAGGTTCTGTCCAAGGGAAAAGTTTTTCTTGAATTAGTTTTGCCAAGTGGGATAAACAGAAGTTTGGAAAGAACATCAAATAGGGAGACTCATCTGTATAGCCCTAGGCCCTAAACTTTAGTAAGATGCTCTTAGTGTTTGGAAAATAATATCCAGTTTGTTCCTAAGGAGACAGACAACTGATTAAAAAAATCTTCTCTTGGCCACCTCCCAAAATTCCAACAACTTTTTTAAGAGGCTGAGATTAAAAAATAAAATAAAATAAAAATTCCCAGCCTGATAAGGCCCTGTCAATCTAAGTAGTTGTGGTACAGCAGACACTGTTGGTTACCCACCCAACATCCATCTCCCTTCATCCTTGCTGACAAAGTCATACTTTTGTTACGTAGCCCCACATACTATATGTCACAGAGACTGGCTTAAGTCAGTCATGGTAACAACTTTGCCCATGGAGATGTTTGGTTGAGGTGTTTGCATATGGCCCAATTTTGGCAAATAATAATGGAAGACAAGTCATCTGGTCAGCTTTGGGGAGACTAGTTAGGATTGTGGTGCTCTTTCCTTTATTTGTGTGGCAAGAGATAGTATCTCAAAGGTCTACCCAAATCTCTTGATCTTGTCATGGTGGGGAACACAGACAGACTCATTCCCGCGTTGACCCAGTCACAGCCACTCCACAGGTAACGGAGTCAATGAGGGCTGTCTAGAACAGCAAGCACCTGGGCAGGTATTCCTTCAAACAATGTTATTTAAAGGTTTAATTTCCATGTAGTGGAGTTGGGGAGAAAGAGATTTTTTTATCAATACTTTGTTTACTAGAAACAAATTAACTTCACTTAATTTTCACTAAGTGAAAGAGTCGGACACGACTGACTGGATTTAGCAGCAGCAGCAGTGACACTGTTAGAATATGCTTGTACTTATTTTTTTTTGTATTCTGAAAGAGACAGCTCTTATCTAATACCATCATATATCTGATCAAGAATAAAATTTACCAAATCACCACACAAAAAACAAAGAAAGAGAGTCAATATTATGAGAACATCAGCCAGGCAGTTCATTGTTCCTGTAGTTCTCCTTCCTTTTCTACTTCACTTGGAATTTTGGGAAACAGAGAAGTTCCTCAGAGGCACACAGAAAGGCTTACAAAGTGGGTAACACAAAAGATCACACTTATCAGCTATACAGCACTGCTCATTTGTTATGTCATAGCCACACTTTCCGGGAAACAAACTCACTCAGAAGGACAATGCAGATAGTGGAGTGCAGTTTATTACGCCAGTGGGCCCAAGGCAGAGTCTCCTCTTAGCCAAGGACCCCGTCCAGCATTTGTGAAAATCTTTTATACCCCATGCGTACGTGTCTAAACCCACCACCTACCCCATGTGTACGTGTCTAAACCCACCACCTACCCCATGTGTACGTGTCTAAACCCACCACCTACCCCATGTGTATGTGTCTAAACAGTCAATAGTCAATAAGCCCGCAGTTACATTCCAACCAGTTAATAATCGATAAGCCTGTGATTACATCCTGATAGATACGAAAAAAGTTTATGACCTGTCCAGAGACAGGGGTGATTACGGTATGCTTCCTCTTAGGCAATGAGTAGCCTGGATGTGATCTTCAAGATTCCTCTGTCTGGAGGGGGTCTTAATCTTCCATTGTCGTCCCCACAGGCATTAAGCAGAGAGTTCAGAGTCCACTGGAGAGGCAGCCGAGCACGGCCAGCACGGACAGGCCTGAGATGGAGTCCAGGCCCTATGAATTCCTTCTTCAGTTAGTTTTCAAATCTCTAAGGATTTTCATCTTAGGGTTACTGCTTGTGGAAGGCCACAGACAAATTCACTAGCAATCTAGGTCTGCTTTAGATAGGAGTTCTGTTGCTCTGTTTTTTCAATTTCCCCTCAAGGGCAGTAATTTGAAAGTGGTTGATTTACATTTTGACAATTTGTTCCAGTGATAAGCATCACTACAGATCAGCATTCCACATTAACTAGTCGCCCATCCTCTAATCCAGTCTGAGTCACAGATTAAATACAAGATAAACATTGAGAGAGTAGAATACAAAAGTGCTGTGAAGCACAAAGGAGAGGAAAGAAATCAGTGTCTTTTTGTGGCTGGTTAGGAGGTGGTTTGTATACCGGGGAAAAGCATGGGTTTGATAGGCAGTGAGCAGGTGCAGCTACATTATTTGCAGTGCCCAACATGAAAATGTGGAGCCCCTTGCCACACAATTATGATTCTCAAGGCAGCAGCAGTAGAACCAAGTGCTTGATTCATGGGCTGGTGGCACATGCATAAGACGGTCCTGCTAGAAGAGTTTAGGTTCAAATCTCACTCCTGTACCCTAAGGCTTCCTGGCTTTAGGCAAGTCACCCTCTCTGAGTCTCACTTTTTTCATCTGTAAAATAGTGATCACTGCACCTCCCTTGGAGAGCTGGAATGAAAGTGACATGAAAACTACTTGACACATGATAGGTTCACATTCCTCTTAGTTTGTGTTGTGGGTTCTTTTTCTCAGCTGTTCTCTAGGCATCCATCCGTCTTTGACTTTCTAGTCTCATTATCCATCTTCTTCCCAGTATCTTTCAAAACGGTATTAGACTTTGTCAGTAAGGATGAAGGGTATTAGAACCTATGGCTCAGTCGTGTCCAACTCTTTGCGACCCCATGGACTGTAGCCTACCAGGCTCCTCTGTCCATAGGATTTTCCAGACAAGCATACTGGAGTGGGTTGCCATTTCCTTCTCCAGGGGATCTTCCCCACCCAGAGATCGAACCCTGGTCTCCCGCATTGCAGGCAGACGCTTTACCTTCTGAGCCACCAAGGAAGCCCTGAAGGGGATTGGAGTGAGAATTATAAAATGGCCTGTAGCTCTTCGTTTGTGACCTACGGAAGTGAAAATTATATACGGTTCAACCTAACAGGAACTCCTCAGCATGACTATGAATGGTATTGTCCTTAGAGCCGGGGAACTCAGACCCTTTCTTTGCGCCAGACCCTTTCTTTGCGCCCACCTTGTGGGGAGCACAACCTAATAAGGAATCCTGGAGGCAAGTCCTGCGCTAGCCAACACTTCTCAACAAGGAGCCCCCTATTCCCTGCTCACATGGCCCTCAGGTGGCTTCCAGGAGCCTCTTCCTTCTCCTCACAGGCTGGGCATGAAGGGTGAACCTAAGAGACCTCCATCCCACTAGACGGCGGTTAGGGCAAGTGGGCGGAGCTTGCAGAGGCCCGGGGCGGGGGCAGGCAGAGCCGTTGGCACGCATGCGCACAATCTCCTCACGGCTCGGCCTGAACCCGCGTGGGAGGCGAAGGAAGTAGGCCGGCCTGTGGGTCCTTGTTTGTGCCCTTGCCGGACTCCTGTGCCCTCTCTCCTCTTCCTTTTAATTGTAGACATGCTTCTCCCTTACCCCCTTACAGCCACTTATGATTTCCCCAAATATCCTGGACATTTGTAAAAAAAAAAAAAAAAAAATCTCCGTGACTTTCTATACAGTGCTGTCTCAAATCTTTCTTTTCTCCACTTTATAAAATTCTACTAGTCGTTTAAAGAACCACTTATATGTCAGCTCCTGTGTTAGTCATCCCTGGCAATCCTCTCTTCCATCCCAACCCTCACCCTCAGGCATGTAACTGCTCTGTGTGTGTGTCTTACCCACTATGATCTCATCACACCCCTGAACACACGTTACACTGTTGTGACTGCTCTTTTGCCCCTAGAGCGTGCGGGAGCTCTTCTGGGGCAGAAAACGTGCTTTTTCATTGCTTATTCCCAGTGCCCACCCCGCTCCCTAAGCTTACTCAGTAGACAGTCAATAAATCTTTCAGTGTGATGTCATCAAAACCACCGGTCCCCAGTGACCATAAGCAAATTACTGAATCTCAGTTTTCCTCTTCTTTGAAATAGAAATGAACACTATAACCTTCTTCCGTGGTGCTAAGGATTAAATAGAATAATACATTCAAAGTGCTTCAGCACAATGATAAACAATATGAACTCAATAAAAGGTAACCATAACTATCTCCTATATTCTGATTGTTGATAATGTGTGAAATCACTCAGTCATGTCTGGCTCTTTGCAACCTCATGGACTGTAGCCTACCAGGCTCCTCTGTCCATGGGGTTCTCCAGGCAAGAATACTGGAGTGGGTTACCATTCCCTTCTCAAGGAAGTAAATAATCCTTTCAAGCCAGCAAGGTGGATCCTTGGAAACTATATTTAATACCATGATCTTATTAAAAATGTGAGAAAATTGGTTTTAAAAATTGCTTTAGGTTAAAGCAAGTGATGCTTAAAATTATTTATTAAAAAGATACCAAGTAATATTTTTTTTAACAAATCCATATCACTAGGTATCTCTTGGCACCCTATACTAAATGGGTAAGAAAAATACTATATTACAATCTGTCTTGGGAAGTAGCCATAATATGCTTCTATGTCAACTAAATACCGAGAAATAAGGAAGCATAAAGTGTATTTTATATCTACCTCTTTAAGAACTTTGTATAAATATATATAATAACTGTTATCTGTTTTTATCATTACACATTTAAGTATTCCTACAAAAATGCTGTAAGTATACATATATACTTCCCATTAAAGTTTTTTTTTACAAAACGAAAGAGTTTCAAGAAAGTATGCTAATAGAAACAAAGCAATCACTCTGTGTTGCTGTATGTATCATATCCAGTGTATGACTTGTTGCCCTAAACTGGGGACTTTTGTCTGTTAACATATTGTGAAATATTAAATGAAGCTACTGATACCTGCTTTTTTGTAACTCTAAATCCCTGGTGGCTCAGACTGCAAAAGCATCTGCCTACAATGCGGGAGACCTGGGTTTGATCCCTGGATTGGGAAGATCCCCTGGAGAAGGAAATGGCAACCCACTCCAGTACGCTTGCCTGGAAAATCCTATGGATGGAGGAGCCTGGTGGGCTACAGTCCATGGGGTCTCAAAGAGTGGGACATGACTGAGCGACTTCACTTTCACTTTCAAATCCTACTTTTATTAAGTGGGGGGGGTGGGGACAAGAAAATGGAATGTGATCTAAGTTTGCAGGGAAAATTAAAAGGTGGATTTTATTTATTTGAATCATATTGCTCATATAGAATGGCTATAATAAACTTTGCCTACTTTGGAAAACAACTTAATGAGCTCAATTTTTGTTCTCCAGGCTAGTGCAAATAAAAGGATAGTCCATAAAGCAGGTAAGGCAAGTAACTTTTTGGCCAGTTACAAAATCAGACACTTTTCTGCAAGTTATTCATGCTATTAATATGCTATTAACTGTTATAGCTTACAGTCTCAGTTGTGGGAGGTTACAAGCCTATCTGTCTACAAGGGCTGACTGTGCTATTTTTCACAATAACACATCCCATTGCACTTATTCACAATAATACATCCCCCATTGCACTCTGAAAAGTAAGAGCTGCTAATTTTAAAACTTAGGACAGCTGAAGATATCTGAGATTGAGAATGAATAAATTATAGGAGAGATGGAGATACTGATAGCAAACTTAGGAAGATTTCAAAGGCACACAACGAAATTTGGTAAATCTCATGTATTCTAGGTGGTAGGACTGAAAAATCAGTGTTACCCTTACAATGGCACTGTAGTAAACAACATCACTGTAGTAAAGTAACTTTTCTTTGAGTGGTCTCTCGTACTTAAAAGTAGAATAAATGGAATACCATCTTGACTGTCGCCGTAAGAGTAAGGCACAGATATCTGACTTCTCCATCGGAGGCCAGAGGAGGCAGAAACCTTATGGAAAGAGATGGCGGAGTTTGGCATTGAGTTCTCTCTCCTTGCTTAAAAGATCTAGGCTGTGCTTTTTGAAAGCTTCGGACTGCAGCCTGAGTTCATCATAGGCGGCCTGGATGCCATCCACCCTGCGCTGAAGCTCCCGGACTCGCAAGTTGCTGTTCACGGCCACGGCCTCTTGCTCAAAGCGCTCGAGCGCGTGCCTCCTGGCCACGTCGGCCATCTCCAGCTTCTCCTCCAGCTGGCGGATCTCCGCTTGCTTGTTCTGAAGCACCTTGCCCCTCTCCATGGACAGCTGCAGCAGCTCCTCTTTCTCCCGAGTGACGGTCTGCAGCCGGGCCCGCAGCTCCTGGTTCTGCTGGCTGTGCGCCTGCTCGGCCTTGGCCGTCTGCCGCAGGGCCTCCTGCTGCTGCTCCTGGAGGCTCTGCAGCTGCGAGCGCAGCCGCTCCGTCTCCTCGGTGTGGGCGCAGGCCTGCCGGTTCTGCAGCTCCAGCAGCTCTTGCTCTCGGGCCTGGGCCTGGCAGACATCCTGGGCGTACTTCCGTTGCAGGCTCTCCAGCTCCGTGGCTAGGGCCTTGCTCCGGGCTGTGAGCAGCACCACTTTGGCCTCCTGGGCCTTCAGCGCTGGGCTGAAGAGCTGGTCATTCTCCAGCCTCAGCTTCTCGTTCTCCTCTCGCAGCTTGGCGTTCTGCCTTTTGTGTTCATCCTTGAAGCGGATCATCAACTCGTGGTTGGCGGCCAGGGTCATAAAGCGTTCCTCCAGCTTCTGGGCCTGCTGGTTCTTGGCCTTCAGCTCCTCGGCCTCCAGCAGCCTCTTCTCCTCCAGCTCGCTGTTGAGCAGCTCCAGGGTCTGGCAGCGCTCCAGGGCCTCGTCGGACCTCCGCTTCAGGATGCAGATGAGCTGGGACTGCTCCTGGATGCGGGAACACAGCATCGCCCGCTCACTCTTGTCCTCCTCGGACAGCCCCCGGAGGTTCGCCAAGGCTTCCCTCAGACCATCCAGCTCTTTAAACTCCATCTCTTCTTCCTGGTCTTCCAGTTTTTTGGTTTGCTTATCTAAGGGTTCTTCAGAGGGTGGGGTGTCCATCCTGGGATCAGACTCTTCCTGAGGCATTGGCACGCTCCTCTACTGACTGCAGAGCTGACTGCACAGCACCCCACCTTCCAGATTTCAAAAGCCAAGGTGTTGCTAGGGACTCCTGGCAATCTCCAGCAGTTGTGTACCCAGTAAGGAGCCCTGTGATTGGTGGACCGGTCTTCAGATTGTTGTGGAGTAACAACAGGAGGGAGTCCAGAGCCAATCAGGTCAGGTTATACTTGCCTTTCTAGCCAATCACAGCCCTCCGCTAACAGCCCAGGGTCTGGCATGTACTACACAGAGATGCCAACTCACCTGATTTCCAGCCAGCCTCAGGGGAAGAAACCTGACTCCACCTAATCTCTTGTGGGAGTAAACAAATCAAGCAGTGGTGACATAGTCCTCCTCCCTGTCCCCACTTCAGTGGTCATGAGAATAAAGTCCTCTCCGTGGAAACCGTTGGCTCTGTAAAGAAATTTATAATCAATAAACACAAAATAGCAGAAGGACCCTGCAAATAAAGATCCTAAACGGCTGTGACTTTGTACCTGGAGTGATTAACCCAGCTTAGTCAAAGAACAAACCCCGGGGAAATGTCTCTTGTTTCTTGAAGCACTGTGCCCAGCTGGGAATATATTTTATTAGCTAGCACTCCCCTTTTACCCATTAACACAATAGGGTTACAGAGAAAAGCTTAACGGATAATATAGGTGTGATAAACATTAAGACACACACACACAAATTCAAATGAGGCTTACCTTATACACACCAAAGTCAGATTCAGATGGATTAAACATCTGAAATGTTTAATGTTAAATGTAAGGACTAAAATGAAAACTATTAAACATGGAGGGACGTCCCTAGTGGACTATGGTTAAGAATCTGCCTTACAATGCAGGGGACTCGGGTTTGATCCCTGGTCGGGCAACTAAGCCCCTGAACAACAGCTACTAAGCCCAAGGTGCCTCAACTAGAGAGAAGCCCTAGCATGGTAACAAAGAACCTGTGCTCCGCCAAGAAAAGACCCCTATGCCACAACAACGATCCTGCATGCTGCAACTAAGACCCGACAGAACCAAAAATAAAATACTCTTTAAAAATGGAAACTAGAGGAAAATAAAGATAAGCATTGAAGCCCTGGGCCAGGAGGGACTTTCTTAGCGTACATATTATGTAAGAGATGAATAAGGTAAAGCTTAATTGAACCAAGGTGAACATCTAAAAGATATAAAAGTTATATATAATTTAAAAAACTGTGAGACTCTGATGTCTCTCTAGCCTTTTCTTCCTCTGGACCTACCTGATGTTTTATTCCCTAACCTAACCTAGTTATTGAAGCTTCCTTAGTTGGCCCTGTCTGTTGGTGTCCCCTCTGCCCGAAATGCTTTTTTCCCACCTTGTTGCTTTAGTCATTAACTCTGCATTTTACACTCAGTTAGGAATCACCTCCTTCATGAAACCTTTCCTGGCCCCTTCTACATGTACATGCTGCTGCTGCTGCTAAGTCGCTTCAGTCATGTCCGACTCTGTGCAGCCCCATAGACGGCAGCCCACCAGGCTCCGCCGTCCCTGGGATTCTCCAGGCAAGAACACTGGAGTGGGTTGCCATTGCCTTCTCCAATGCGTGAAAGTGAAAAGTGAAAGAGAAGTCACTCAGCTGTGTCTGACTCTGTGCGACCCCATAGATGGCAGCCCACCAGGCTCCTCGTCCATGGGATTTTCCTGGAGTGGGGTGCCATTGCCTTCTCCGCTACATGTTCATACAAATACATGACCACTAACCACTTTTAGAGCAGTCACTCTACCCTATTTGGACTTCTAACAGAGCATTTAAAAGCTTTATTGCACTCATCATTTATGCCCCTGCCTCTCACTATTAAACTCTGAGATCCCTAGGGGTAGGGACTGTGTCTGTTTCATCCTTAAGGACTAGACCAATGCCTTGGGGAGACTCAGGTGTGTGTGTTGGATGGATGTTGAAGGCAAAAATCAAATGGAGAAAAATATTCACCATAAATATGACAGACAATAGATTTACATTTTTACAAAGAGCCTGTACAAATCAATAAAGCGTTAACATCTTAAAAGAGAAATGAACAATTAAATTCACAGATGAGGGGGATGAAATGGCTAAGAATCAAACCCCATCGGTGACCCAATAAACGTCAGTTATAAATAGATAACACTTCATCTATCAAATTAGTCAATAAGTTTCCCCTTATTTTTAAGACAATCCAGGACTGATAAGGGTATAGTGAAATAGGTACTCTTCTACTGTGATCAAAGTCAATTGATGGCATGTATAGCAAACTTAAGACATCTTTATGCCTTTTGAACAAATGATTGTCCTTCTGGGGACTTCTTTGTTTAGGAAGAAATAGTCTGAAAGAAAAAGTTTTTTGCAAAGTATGGTTCATAACAACTAAAAGTTGGAGATCTAAATGTCAAAAAAGAGAAAATGTTAAGAAAATTATGATATCCTCATATATAATAAAATATTATGTAGACATTAAACATTAGCATGTTTATAGGTAATTTAATGGCATGGAAATGCTTGTGTTTGAAAGATCATTGAAAAAAGCAAGATAAAAAAGTTAAAATTTAGAATGATCTGAATGATGTGAAAACTTAAGCGAGAGCAAAGAGCTAGCTATTCCTGTCATCACTATTTCTGGTGGTCAGACTTAAACTCTCAAGTCATGATGATAAGGAAAAAGTCTGGGGTGTTACTTATGGATGGATGGATTTTATAATGCTTCAGATTTCATGTAGAGCAGAATAGATCTGAAGGAAGAGTCTGAGATTTTCCTTCTGGTCTCAGAGATCAAGCTTTCTTGTCCCCAATCCCGACTCTCGTGTTTATGTAGAGAAAGCAAGAAAGCAAGGCTGAGGACTGGGGAAATCTCCTGAACTAAAATTTTAGCAACAACTTAGATTGTAAGATATTTTGGGTTTATGAAAGTGGGTTCCAAGATTTTTAAAAACATAAACATATTTTAAATTTGCCTCTCACATCACTTCTTTGCTTTTCCTTAAATTTCAGGCTTCACACACTGAAATAAAACTTGCAAGACCGAAGGAAGTGATGCTAAGGAACATTAATAAATTAGACACAGCACTCTTCTCAGAGGACTTGAGTTCAGTAACAATGACCTTTGATTCCTCTCTGCCGTGACTGTTTTCTTTGTTCTACCTTTTTTCCCACCTACCTTTGATCCTGAAGGTGTTCAGTATATTCCCTTCCAAGGGAGATCCAAGTCACAAACCTTGGCCAACATTCTCCCTAGTGGTGTCCAACAAGTCCCCCCTGCCCCCACCCCCACCCGCCTTCAAGTTTTTAAATATGTCTTTTGTCTAAGCTACTATTAATGTTTAGAGTTCTTCTGTACACCCTACATGAAAGTGAAAGTGTTAGTTGCTCAGTCATGTTCAACTCTTTGTGACCCCATGGACTGTAGACCACCAGGCTCCTCTGTCCATGGAATTCTCCAGGCAAGAGTACTGGAGTGGGTTGCATTTCCTTCTCTAGGGGATCTTCCCAACCGAGGGGTTGAACCCAGGTCTCCTGCATTGCAGGCAGATTCTTTTCCATCTGAGCCACTGGGAAAGCCCTATATACCCTACATAATACTAGGCATTTGTACATCTTTCTTCATGTAATTCTAACAATATTCTTGAAAGATAGGCATTTTGATCCACATTTCACAGTTGGCAGAGAACAAAGAAACTAAGACACAGAGAGATTAAGCAAGTTGTCCCAAGTCACTCAGAGAGTAATAGAGACATAATTCACATCCAGATCTTTTTGATACCAAAACCCATGGTCTTTAGTTCATCATTCATTCAGTTGTTTAATCATTCATTCATTCAATTCATATGCTGAGAAACTGTTATATCCAAGGTTTGCAGTCCTGGCTCTTAAGATGACTACCGTAAAATGATAGAGACAAATAATAGAAAAATGGCCATTCGGTGTTATAACTGCTAACAGAATGATGGATAAATTAGACACACCACTCTTCTCAAAGAATAAAAATAGGGGTGCAGTGATCTGAAGTCTGATCCAACATCCTGACTGAAGTGCTAAATGTGGAGAGTGAGAGTCTTCTTTTTTAAGGCAGAAGGAGAGGCAGTTCTTTAGGAACAAGTCAGCTAAAGAAGCGGAAGGAATGTGTGTGGCTGGATCACATGGGTGGATGGGTGGAAGCATTTGTTTTATAAAACAAACTAGGGAAATTAGTGAATGAGTCTAGGAGGGGGTGGAGATGGGAGAGCAATCCCAAAATCAGAATGGGAAGAAGAGTACAGGAGAAGGCAAATGTTGAGGGACTTTTAAACCTGGATGGTGAGTATGGATGAGAGATATGCAAAGAAGTCCATGTAACTTCCCTAGAAGTGAGCCTAGGCTAACAGTAATCATGCTTTGGTGGATGCCAAGGCCGTGTGACCAGGTCATGCAGTTCCCAGGAGCCTTATCACCTGTTTAGAAGCTGCAGCAGTCACGGAGGGTGTGGAAATGTTGGCTTCTCTGGGAAAAGCCAGCAGTGACTTTTTGAAATATTACTTCATTTTTAAAATAATGGAATTTGGAAGTATTTTCATCAGAGGGGGATACAAATTGCAATGGGTACCTAGCTCTTGATTTTTCCAGTGCCTGTCTATATAACACCCCATTCTTCTGAAAATGGATCCCTTCTCCCTGGCCACAGGGTGGACACATAACTCAGGTAGGACGAATCACAAGAGCTTACCCTATACACTCCTGGCCACTGTGAGTGGTGCAGTGGGTGAGGACATGACCCAAGCTCAGCCAGTTTCTCCCAAAGTTCTCTCAAGCTGAACCTGGGAAAGAGGAGTGCTTTAGCTGAGAGCTTGTGACGTTGGAGCTGTTTGTGGCGCTATTTCGTACTCTTAAGGAAGTCAGGGGATTCCCTGGTGGTTCAGCGGTAAAAGCAACCACCTGCGATGCAGGAGACCATCAACACTGCAGGAGACGTGGGTTTGACCCCTGGGTTGGAAAGATCCCCTGGAGAAGGAAATGGCAACCCACTCTGATACTCTTGCCTGGGAAATCCCATGGACAGAGGAGCCTGGTGGGCTACAGTCACAGGGTTGCAAGAGTCAGACATTACTTAGGGGTTGATCCACCACCACCAAGGAAGAAAGAGACAGTATTGGAGTTCCTGGG
Source organism: Cervus canadensis (assembly GCF_019320065.1). Lineage (NCBI taxonomy): Eukaryota > Metazoa > Chordata > Mammalia > Artiodactyla > Cervidae > Cervus > Cervus canadensis. The sequence goes on along the minus strand of NC_057414.1, from coordinate 3,900,180 downwards.
AACTCATGTTTCACCCATGAGTCCCTAAAGTCATCCATACTAACAAAGTGTCATACACTAACCCAGTGTATTTTGGCTTCTTTCTGATTGGGTTTCTGAAAAAAAGAAAAGAGCCCTAAAACACGCAGTCCGAGGGAACACCTCTAGTTTAGGAAAATGAAAATTTTCAGCAGGGACTTTGCCAAAAATCCCACTGAATCAAAAGTCTGCCAACCTGAGTTCACTAAAGAATTCAGGTGGCCCGCACTCTATAATGCATGAAAATCCCATTTAGCCTTTGCCTTACAGCCAGGTGAGATTAAAGATTTATATTTCCTTTTTCGGGAAAAGAAAAAGCGACATGGCATCTCCCTGGACGTCCTGAGGCGGTTGGAAGTTCTTCGGGTAGATGCAAGGATGGTTCTGTTGTCCACTCTGGTGTTTTGCAAATCTGGGAATAGGGGAGGCAGGCAGTCCTAGCCCAGGATGGGGAGATACTAGAAACGATCTCATTAGTGCTTCTGAGCTGGCTGGATGCTAGCAGATGGCTGAGAAGGTAACTGAAAGAAAAAAGGTCTGAGAAAGTAGCTTGTAGTATGAAGTGACAGGGACTGGAACAGGGTCTGTCCTGCTCTGGTTCCATGCCAGCCTCAGAGGTGTGTTTCTAGTCACCTGGTCTTGCCCGTCTCTGCAGTCAGAACAGGAAGAGGAAATACAACTAGATAAACAACCTCCTAAAAGACCTTGAGAGACAATGGGGCAAGGGTGTTGTTCTAGGTTAGTTGCTTTTACTGCTTTTACTGAGAGACAATGGGGCAAGGGTGTTGTTCTAGGTTAGCTGCTTTTACTAGTGGGTCAAAGGTTCTAGCATTTGTTTGGGGGAAGAGGCAAGCACTGGAGCTGTTTTCAGTGACATTTGTTAGATACTTATTTTAAGAGCTCACTGTCTTGTCTCCATCAAGGCTTCCCCTGCCTGCATGCATGCTTAGTTGTTCAGTCATGTCCAACTCTTCTTGAGTTCATGGGCTGCAGGCTCCTCTGTGATTTTTCAGGCAAGAATATTGGAGTGGGTTGCCATTTACCCCTCCAGGGGATCTTCCAGACCCAGGGATTGAACCCTGGGACTGAACTCCTGTGTCTCCTGCACTGCAAGCAGACTCTTTACCCGCTGAGCCATCATCAGCTTGTTTTGGGAATGATGAGCTAGTGGAGTTCTAACAGGGAGTGATGATTCGTGTATTAAATGACCCAACAATGTCTTTATGGAAAACTTTAAGAATAAATGACAACTTACCTTCAAAGCTTTCAGCTACTTCTAAAAAATAAAAGTTCTACTCTTAATAACATAGCTGAAGCTTTCAGTTTAGAGAAAATCAGGCCCAGAGTTGCCTCAAAGACTTTGGAGAAATATTAGCCCAGAAGTTCTTTAGCCTGGCTTGTGAATTTAGATTCTAGAATTCCTTCTTTAAAAGAAGTTTTTGGAAATTTTTATTTATTTATGTTTGGCTGTGCTGGGTCTTCACTGCTGTGTGCCGGCTTTCTCTCGTTCTGATCAGTGTGGGCTACTCTCTATTGCAGGGTGCAGGCTTCTCATTTCAGTGGCTTCTCTTGTTGCGGAGCGTGGCTCTAAGGCGCATGGGCTCAGTAGTTGTGGCACACATGCTTAGTTGCCCCATGGCATGTGGCATCTTCCCAGACCTGTGTCCCCTGCACTGGCAGGCAGACTCTTAAGCACTAGACCACCAGGGAAGTCCTGGACTTTAAGATTCCTAACATAAAGTATTTCATTTAAAATAAGGAGTCAGATTACTTTGACAATACCATTAAATCATATAATAATTTATTCTAAGGGTTTTTACAAAATACTTTATGAAAATTATACATACATAGGAAGGACAGTATAATTTAACAATTTACATTCTAATTAAAACTTTGTCGCAAATCATGTTTGTGACCACTCTCATGCTGCTTCATATAGTAGAGTTGTAAGAAAAACAGAATCTTATATATGCAAAGTTTTTGTTCTTCGTTTTATATATGGGTACCCTATGATAAAATACAGGCTTGGAAACTTAGGAGAAAATTAAGCCAAAAACTTAATTTCACCTATGGCCAGTGGGTGGCACCAAAGCACATAAGACTTTAACAGTGGGAAAAGGGAACACTTCTCAAAGCAAAAATACATGCAGTAAAGTCAGTCTCATTGCCCTAACAAGGAATTCCATATTTCAGTAGAGACTACAGAGTGAATAGTTTTCTTATGAACAAATTCTTTATCTTCATGATATTCTATTTTTTTTTCCCCCTGCTTGTAGGAATATCTTTGAGTCACTCTTCTACAACCAACATTTTTTCAATTCCTGCAAGGGTTTTCAATGATCAAGTGGGAGGCCTTCCTAACCCTTTTCTGGTTTGAAACACATGATGGCAAACTGGAAACTTTTGCTTATTAACAACATTTAATATTTTTTGGGCAGCTTTTTCTTTGATGCAGCAGCAAATCTTTGATTTTCTTAGCTTTCTCAAACATCTTCTTTTAACGTTGCAGTCACAAATTAAGTTACACATTTTGTTGTTATTTAAGTTTTTTAGTCTTTGTAACCAAAGAAGTATGTGCAGGTTGACTTTAACATGTATGTAGCATTTGTTCCAGGCAACAGATGGAAGGTGAGGATCTCTGCCTACAAGATCAGACTCCACCTGTCTTGTGGTTTTCAGTGGAGGAGCCCGTGGACTTTGGCTTCACTTGGAAATCTTGGCAATCAACAGCATTCGGAGAGGCAGGATTGCTTCGATCCAAGTGTTGGGAGACTTCACCATCTTTTCCCAGAGAGCCACTTCCTCTGAAGTAGAGTCCATCCAATCCACTTCAGTACCATAGCTTTTACCTGACAAAAAAGGGAAGCTTTGCATTTAGAAACGAAGAGCTCATTGGGAAAAACTGAGTCATTCCCTAATTATAATCACCAATGGAGACAGCTAGGAAGAGTTTTAACATCACCAGTGGGGCTGGGACTCAACAGAAGAAAAGAACTGTTTAATCATATGAGATGTCTGATAATGGAACTCTCCACAATTGGGATTATTCTCATTACTCTCAGAGTAATGACTTCTCTTCTTGTCCATACAGAATGTAGATGAGAATCTGTCAGGTATATAATGGAACAGGAGGGAGGATTCCAGCACTGGGTTGAAAGCGACAGTAGGTGATCTCTAAGAAAGTGTAGTTACAGCTTTAGTGTCTAACAGACTCAATTTTGAATCTTGGCTCTGCCACTTATTAGCTCTGTTTCTTAACTTCTTGGAACATCAGTGTCTCTGGGCATAACATTAGCAATAACTCATAGAACTTCTGTGAGGATCGAATGCAATAATGCAAATAAAGCACTGGGTACAGTGACCAGCGCTCCATAAATGTTAGTTGCTATTATTATGCAAAGCACACATTTAGCCATGAAGGGCCATAAACGATTTTTCATGAAAGGGTAGTGATGAAGGCTTTTCTGGTTTCCCCCACAATAACTTAAGCTCTGTGTGGGCAAACACAGCGCCCTATTAGTCTTCATATCTAGAGTCCCTGGCACACAGCCTGACATTCCTTCACTCATTCATTTCACTACACTTAACAGAAACAGAGTATCTGTTTTCATTAGGAAGAAGCAAACCAACCAACCTCTAGTGTCTCCAGAAGCATTAGACTCATGGAAAATTAAAAATGTAACACATGTTACCTGTTCCAAAGCCAATCCGAAGACCTCCCAAAAACTGGTTGGTTAATTTGTAATGGTCCCAGACAGTCAGCTCCACACAGGCTTCTGTCAGATCCTCAGGCCTGAACCCATCATAGACCATGGTGTGGTTGAAGACAGGGTTGGTGGTTTTCCCCACAGCTCTCGTCTTCTGGCGACTCTTCCTACTCGTATCTGGAAGGATGGTACTACAAAAGGAAACATTGTTGTGAGAGCATTGGAGTAAGACGGCAAACTCTCATGCTTTTAGTGTGCTTCAGCTGCTGAGGATTGGCAAGACGAAATGGAAGGAAAAAGAACGCAGAGAGATGGTAATGGTGGGCATTCTGCTGGCAAGATTATGCACTAGAGTGGACCAGACTTGCTTTGAGGAAGTCCTGACTCTGCTACTTCTTGGCTGTGTATTGTGGGAAATTGACTTAATGTCTCAGACACTTGCTTCCTCATCTATGAAATGGGAATGGTGATGCCTACCTCATAAGGTTAATATTAGAATTACAGGTTAAGCAAACAACTTAGTTCGGTACCTACATTTAGCATTTACTATATAGCAACTGTTGGAGGATTCCTCTAAAATCTACTCCTGATTATCTGTGAGAGCCTAAGAAATTAGTCTAGTACAGAATTGAAAAAGGAGCCTCTCCAATTCCCTAGATTTGACTTTGGGAATAAATTATATTACATATTTGTGATTATTTACATATAATTTATGGTAATAATTGAAATTAATTTACCCTACTATGCATCTTGTAAAGGCAAGAAGGGTTGGGCCTAGAGTTGGAATGGGAGATTGACCTGAGCTGAAAGGCTTACCAGTTGACATCTGTGAAGAACATGTATAGGGAAAATCCTAAATAATGTCATATAAACTTAAATAGCTATAATTGGTCTTCTAATAAAATCTATATAGATAAAATTAGTTAGAGAAAGTCAGGACAGCACAATAACATCTGTTTAGTTACTATTTTCTAGATGCTAGGCATTTACATTAAAACTGAGAAAAGCTTTGCAACTTAAAAACCCAAATTGTTTCAAGTTCTTAAGAGCTAATTATTAGTATGGATCTGTTTATCAAAAAACTTCCAGGTATTCACAGGCTGATGCAAAAGGCTTTTTTGCAAATGGGCCACAATACAGATGTTCCACAAATGATACAAGGGGTGTGGCATCACCATTAGCCATTTCATAAGCCCTTTGATACTGAATATTGTCCTCACCAGGAGATGTACCTCCTAGAAGACATTATATATCTGAATGTGTGGCCTCTGGTTTCCATTGTATATATTCCCTCTTAAACTAAATGGAGCCTTGCAGGGGGTTCATGTCAAAGATCCTTCTAGCTTGTGTCACCACTGTCTCAAGTTATTTCATTTATACTATGAATGATGAACTTCAGCATCACAGTTATAGAAAATTAAAACCAACTGGCAAAGGCCAGGCTATTGTGGAACAGAGGGAGGCAGAATTATCAATGCTGGTACCATTTAACAAAAGAATTTAGATGGCTGCCCCTTAGCAGTGGTAGATCGAGGCATTCCTTCACCCAGATGTGCACTTCTCCAGTTGTAGGAAGTTTTTTACCTATAACAGAAAAAGAGAGAAAATGAAATTCCACTGCCATTCCTCTCTTGGCAGTGCTGCCTCTGAAGATGCCAATCTAAAAATAGTCTGGCACAGTGACGCGACTGAGTGCTTGATGATACGATCCTAAATGATTATATCTATTCTTAATGAACTCTTTCATAGTCTGGCTGTATTGAGCTCAAGTAACTCTATAAAAATAATTCATTGCAAGTACAGAATATTACATCATTGTTTCTGGGTCTTGCTTGGTTCAACAAGATCAATTATAGATATTAGGCATGTGAATCATCCATTTACAGTTATGTTCAAAACTACTCAGTGAGACGCATATACTTTTCAAATATGAATACCATTATCAATCTGTGCTCATAGGAGGCATTTAAACAAATCTGAGTATGAAGTAACCAAAACAGGTACTGGCTTAGGTATAGTCACTCTTGTTAAAAGTGGTTATTCATTTTATAGGAGTATTGTATAGACACACATAAGAGCCAATATTATAGACAGGGAAATGCTGAGAAATTGGCCTTAGTGTGAAGTTTCTATATAGGTTGGGTGCACATGGATGGAGGGAAAAAAGTGAAAATGTTAATCTCTCAGTTGTGTCCGACTCTTTGCGACCCCATGTTTTTCTGGATGGGCGAACCCAATCTGTCAACCGATCAGTGTTTAATGAGCATCTATTATATGCTCAGCCCTGTGCTAGGAATGATGTTGGATATACAAGGAATGCAAGAAATCTATGTGCTTGGGAAATGTTTACAGGTAAGCTAGAGACAGAAACTCAATAAAAGCAGTAAAATGTAATATAGAATGAAATGCCAAGTTATTACTGCGATGTTCTAGAACATGATGTGATCAGTGAGGGTAAATGCATTCAGGAAAAGCTTTACGGAGGAGATGGGATTTCATCTAAAGACTTGGACAGGTTTAGGGGAAGAGGAAGCCATTCCAGGGAGGAGAAACTATTATAGGAGCAAAAACTCAGACAAGCTGGAGTCCATCACATGCGGGTCTCCTGCCCCTCCCCCAGCAAAAAATAATCATGGGGGAAATGGGAAATGAGACTAGCAGAATTTCTATGTATGTTGACCATAAATGATGGGATACAAATTATATAGAAAAGAATCTGTCTTTTAAAAAGATCCAGATGTAACAGGATGGCAGTTTGGGTGCCATGTGGCCTAAAGATATGTTTTGCTTGTCCTCACTCTCTTTTTTTTTTTTTTTTTAAGCTGAATTGGAATGCCTTTCTCTGTTTAATCACTGCCCTCACCATCATTTCTGTCATCCCACTACCTTCAAGAAACGTTTATTTCTATTTATTTATCTATTTGGCTGTGCTGGGCCTTAGATGCAGCATTCAGGTTCTTTAGTTGTGCTGTGCAAACTTTTAGCTGGTCATGTGGGGTCTAGTTCCCCAAGGAGGATCGAACGCTGGCCCCCTGCATTGGGAGCACAGAAGCTTAGACACTGGACCACCACAGATGTCCCTCATATGAATTCTTAAGGAGAGTAACTTAGGGAACTGTGTGGGAAATGAGAGAGGGGTTAGCACTCATTTCCTGACAGTCTCTTGCTCCTTAACTTTGCTGGAGACCTGAGGCTCTAACATCAAGGACGTAATGTTGTAATTTTGAAGAAAAAACTTCCTACCCTAATGAGACCTTGAGGGTAGAGGACAAATGAGCTCTAATTTCTTAGGGGCTTAATATGAATTCTTTTCATTCCCACCTGTGGGGGAAGAACTACCCCAGTTCCATTTGTATCAGAGCACTACAGAGGAAGGGCCATTTACACTATGTAGATACAAACTTTGGGGAGAGCAAGGCCAAAGTTAAAAGAAGGGCTATAAACTGGGCTGAGAAAAAAATGAGAGCTTTTCTCAAAGAAACAGAAAAAATACAATGGTCGTTACCAGGAAAGGGATCCTGGAAGGAAGGTCAAGAGAAGAGTTGTGGTTTGATGGGTACAGAGTTTCAGGTGTACAAGATGAAAAAGTCCAGAGACATGCTTCACAGCATTGTAAAGATACTTAACACTGCTAATGGGCTTCCTAGGAGGTACAGTGGTAAGGAATCTGCCTGTCAATGCAGGAGATGAGGGTTCAGTCTCTGAGTCAGGAAGATCCCCCGGAGGAGGAGATGACAACCCACCCAGTGTTCTTGCCTGGAGAATCACATGGACAGAGGAGCCTGGCGGAGTCCATGGGGTCGCAAAGAATCAAACACAAGTGAGCGAGCATGCATAACCACAACTAATCACACACTCAAATATGGTTAAGAAAAATTTTATGTTATGTGGGGTTTTATTGTATATGATGTGTTTTGACCACAATTAAAAATAAAGAAAATTTTCTAGTTTACAAGTGTGGATTGACTCATTTGGACCCTTACTAAGTAAGTTAATTTAGAGCTTCACCTTTGAAAATTTAAAAAAAAAAAAAAAAACCATAGAACTCAAAGAAATCCTTGGAGAGAGGAAGGCTAAGGTAAGGCCATAAATCTGGACAGAAAATCAGTACATACCAGGCATTGGCTCTGGGACATATTGGAGAGCCAACTTCATCTCACCTCTGTTTTCTGCTTCAAGGGGAACTGGTGCTGTCTGGAAGATGAAGGCATGTCAGCAGGTGTGAGACACAAACCATTCACCACGTTTGGTGTGCTCTGTTACAGGGCCATACCTGCCTCATTTCTGAGGTTAGGTATCATTCGTGAGTGCCCTGGAGTGAAATTTCCCTCCCCATCACAGATGGACTGTTGCTTTGATATCTGGAAAGGCTACACTGTGTATCCTGGAAAACTCTGCGGGGTACCCAGAACACATTTTAAGTCCTTCAGTTCAGAGAAATCAGAATGGCTTTCCTGGAGATGGGAAAGGTGTTCTGAAATGCTTAGATTTTTATAAAAACACATACATTTTTGTTAGTGATCCAGCCAGCACATAAAGCAACTTATCTGTATTTTCTTTCTTTAAAGGAGTAGGAAGAGTCCAGGGTATGGGTGGGGGACAAATAATACATTTTCATAGCTGCATTAACCTAATTATTTTAGACCAGATGAGGAGATGCCTGTAAGAATACAAAAACTGGACAGTCATTTTACAATGTACGCCCATGGCTGATTCAGGTCAATGTATGGTAAAAACCACCACAATATTGTAAAGTAATTAGCCTCCAATTAAAATAAATAAATACATTTTTAAAAATGTACATTTGTTGTAAAACAGTTAGTTTTACTTTCAAATTCTGGTCTTTTAGAGCCTTATGGCCAAAACAGGGCTGTATGTCAGAAACATAACAGAAGGAAGCTAAAAATGAGATGCTTTTGATAACTTCTGAGAAATTCTTAACTAGCAAGTCTTGGGTAGACCTATAAATAAGAGCTTAAAGTGACTTTGATGTGGTATTTTGGAACCATTCCTTAAGTAGAATGGCTTTACTGTATAGATACTTAACAGTTTTTATAAATTGTATGTATCACACTAACCTTCACATTGAGAACAACAACAACAAAAAACTGGATTAAACAAATCTATTTGAAGGTGCTGAAGAATTATTAAGATAGATAGGGTTCAAATGGATAAGCTGTTGTAGCCTGAAATGCTTTCTTTCCACTTCGAGGCATTAGCTGCGTTTTGAGTAGTGTTAACTTAGGAGGAGAGTGCTTTGCTTTTAATTCTTTGCCTTTAATCCTTTGCTTAGATTGAGGCAGTGTGTCCTTTCTCTGTGTATCAAATGCAAAAGTAAATCCTCTGAAATTACCCCTAGAATTTTTCATATGCAGTCTCCAGCTTGCAATAAAAAAATGAACAGGCATACCAGGACAAAGGACCAAATGACCACACAATAAAAATCAGAGGAGACTCACAAATGTTTAAGATATAGAAGTTTTCAGATACAGACTTTGAGTAACTTTGATTAATAAATTCATAAAGATAATGAGAAGATAAAGAATTTTAGCAGAGAAATCAAATCTATAAAGAAGAATCAAGTGAAAATATAAATCTGAAAGTATAATAACTGAGGACCCATAGATATCCATCTAGATATTAGATAGATACTAGATTAGACACAGCAGATAAGAAAATTATTTAACTAAAAGATAGGTTAGCAGAAACTAGCCAGACTAAAGAATAGATAGGGGAAGAGAGACTAGAAAACATAGAAAGGAGCCTAAGAGACTTATGGGACAGAGTGAAAAGACATGATGATCCCAAAAATTGGATAAGCATTCTGAATGAAAATGGAATTCTATAGCAGCTCTCTCCTGAATCCCAGGCCCCAAACCACCAAACCAAACAAAAAAACTCCAAACTTACCTTCCGCTTTAGAGGGTACCACTTCAATTGTTTATTCTGTTTGTTGTCCCAGTCCCAAGTTTCCAAATCAAGTTCCACTTCCCCTAGAAAACTATTGCGCTTAAATGTATCTCGATGCCAGACAGACAGGTTCAGCTTCTGTGTCTTTAAGACTTGCTTGTCGATTTTATACTGCAGTTCAAAGAAGGAAATTAAAGGGGTAAATAAGATTATTTTAGGCCAAAGTTATGACATAGAGGTGAAGATAAAGTCCTCTGTGTAGATCAGATTTTTCTCATCTGTTAGGTTTCAAGTCTCAAAAAATACTGCAAAGTCATCTTATTCTAAGTGCCTTGTTTCAAAGAGCTAAAATCCATCTTTCACAAAAGCTGATTTTTCTTTCCCTCTCTGGAAAAGCAAATCATGGCTCAAGTATCACTGTTGGTAATAGCTCTCTAAAAACAATTTTTACTGGATGTTTTTAGTTCTAAGTAGATATAACATGAATCCAATTCAGTCTAAAAATACAAATGAAGTTTCAAAACCCACTACAATATTGTAAAGTAATTAGCCTCCAACTAATAAAAATAAATGGAAAAATAAAAATAAAAATAAAAATGAAGTTTAATCCAATGGTCTGTTTTCTACCTGAGGGCAAGGTACTTTTTTTTAATAGACTAATTGTTAGAGCAGTTCAAGATGTGCACAAAATTGAAAAGAAAGTACAGAAGAGTTCCCATATTTCACCTGCTCCATATATATACAATCTCTCCAATCACTGATATTTGGCAAGGACAAAATAGTTTTCAAGAAAAGGTCGACCTGTTTTTTGGTTTTTGGGGGGCATCTTAACAGTTTTAATCTGAAATGTAGTCAATTCTTGATTATATATAATTATGGAAGGGATAATAGTCCTTCTAATCTAAAAATAATCTCTACTTGGCTTTATGATATACTACATGAATGTCCATTTTGGTTGTAGTAGACTTGCTTTTCTCTAAGTTTACCATTTAAATGAGCTGGCTTTTCCTGAGTTCATGGTTGAAGTAGATGACCTAGAAATAGCAAGGGTGCTGAGGCATATCACAGTCAAACTGTAATTAAAAACCTGCTACAGAAAATCCACAGACAATTCACTCATGGATAACTGAGGGTTAATTTAATGCCGCTCTTTTTCTCAGAGGATAACCAAATACTTGACAGCATTTTCAGAAAGAGAGAATGAATAATACTTCTCACATTTGTTGTTTTAAATAATCTGTTACCCATGACTAAGGCAGCATGAGATAGTTTGAAGGAAGATAGAACATGGGCATTTGAGTGAGGTATATTCTCCACTCATCTATCCAGCCATCTCTCCTTCCAATAAACATTTTTAAAGTACCTATCCCAGACACTGTACTAACAGTCAGCATTTACTAAGTGTTTAATGCATACTATGCATACTATACTATGGACTTCCCTATAGCTCAGATGGTAAAGAATCTGCCTGCAATGTAGGAGACCTGGGTTCGATCCCTGGGTTGGGAAGATCCCCTGGAGAAGGAAATGGCAACCCACTCCAGTATCCTTGCCTGGAGAAAACCATGGACAGAGGAGCCTGGCGGGCTACAGCCCATGGGGTCACAAAGAGTCGGACATGACTAAGTGACTAACACACACTAATGCATACTTATCACTTTACACATATTAACTCTTTTAATGTTCACAACTTCTGAGGTAGGTAGGCACTATTCTTTGTTTATTATAAATTAATTTTAAAAACTTTTTGGCCACACCATGCAGCAGGAAGGATCTTAGTTCCCCCACCAAGGATTGAACCTGTGGTCCCTGCAGTAGAAGCTCAATTCTTAACCACTGGACTGCTGGGGAAGTCCCAGATAGGTACTCTTCTTATCTCCCATTTGCAGATCTAAAGTGCAGATGGGTTAAGTCATTTGCACAAGGCATGCAGTTTACAAGCAACCTAGAGTTGATCCCTGCTCTTGTGGAATTTACAATTAAACCAGCAGTTAAAGTGCTGAATGTCAACACCGCCTATTGTGAAACAAAGACACTGAGGCAGCAGACAGCAGGGAAACTTAGGAGTTAAGGACAGCCTCTCACAGGAAGAGGCATTTCAGGCTGTGGGAAGTAGTTATGGACAGCATGTGGGGAAGAACATCCCAGTTTGAAGGAAGAGAAAGTCCCAGCGGAGTGAGAGAATCTAATTCCTCCAAAGAACAGAACGGAATCAGGGTAACCTGAAGAAAGATGATGAAAGCAGAAGGATGAGGCCAGAGCTCAGGTTCTCAAGGGAGGGGTGTGCATGTTAAAATGGGCAGGCTTGACCTTAAGGCTAATGGGAGTCCTCCAAGATTTTAAGCAGAGAAATAACATGATCAGAATTGGGCTTTTAGAAGATTGTTTTGGCTGCAGTGCTCAACTTTATCATCTGTGTATCCAGTTTCCTTTATTTCCCTAAGCTTCATTTGCCTCATCTGTGAGATGCAGATAATAATAACCCCTGGCAGAGTATGGAGGGGTGCATGAGACAAGGCATACAACAGTCACGGTGTATCATCTCATACAAAGCAGATTCTCAGAAAGTGGTTATTCATTTCCTTCTCTCTTGGGGACTGACTTCCTCTGCAGAGATACTACCAAAGATGACATGGCCTCTTAAATGCATAGGTCACCATTTGGGATTTTCCTAGATAGAGAGGTCGTAGGTACCCGCAGTATCTCGTTATACACAGGATTCAAAGTTTTCTTCACTACAAGTGTTTTCTTCTTGCCCATTTTGCCTTTGTCTGGTAACAGGTAAGTCTTTACATATCTAAAAAGAGAATTGAACAGACAAGAAGGTCAGAGAAAATAAAAGTGACATGTCTACTTGTGCTTTTAAAAATGCATTAGAAATTGATAGGAATAATTATTTCATGACACTAGCGAAAGTAGTATATAATAAATGTTCTCATCAACACCTTTATACTTAAACTTTTAAGTGATTTCAGTGGAATGGATCATTTTAAATTGTTTTGAAGATTTTTAAGGGGTAGTCCCTGAATTCCTTTCTTCCTTTGACCTTAACTATTGTAGGGCAAGGGGAAGACAACTGACCTCTAATGTGATGCTTAATTTCATTGGCTAGTGTCCTATTAAGAAAAGGCTTTGATGCTTGCAGAATTAAAAAAGACTGTCTTTTGAAATAAAAATCTTGGTACATACCTAATCAGGACATATTCAATGTAAAACAAAAATTTAAAAAAAGAAAAGAGTAAAGCTATTGGGCCCAGCTACTTTTATAACAAAAACAAAGGGTTGGGCTTATGCTAGCAAAATAATTAAGAATCAGACTTCTGCACAGGGGTAAATGGGGACTGTCATTCAACTTTTATAACTGAACTGAAATGCCAATAAACCTGTGATTTCAAAAATGAATTAGTAATTCCCCCTAAAGTTCTGCAGAATATAATTTAAATGTGGAAACTACCTTATTCTAGAATCTTAACTATCTCTACATCACTGAGCACTATAAAGTATGCCCAACACATCCCTCCTTTTAGAGAAAGTCTAAGAGTGTGTGGAGAAAGGGGACTCAAGTCCCCATTACTCATTGTGCTGCTATAAACAAACAGTACTTATCTTCTCTATCCTTTGTTTCCTTATCTGTAAAAAAGAATCAGGACAGGATGACCTCAAAGATTCCTTCCAACTTGAAATGCTTTGTGTTTCTCTGACATTCTTATAATTTAGTAAGTTTGGCGTATGAATCTATAAACAGCATTTTTCCCCAACTCTTTCCGCCCCCCCCCAAATCCCGTTTTTTCCCCGAACATTCCTTTTTAACACAGTCACACACATACTTTCCCTTCAATTTTTTCCTTTCTTTCCCAATTTCTACAAGAGTAACTAAGAGAAAATAGTGACTCCAAAATGTACTTACGGGTCCGAACGCTGTTTCTTAATATCCGCTGCTGCTAAGTCTTTACACTGGGCCACAAAGACATGCAACTCCTTTAGTGAGTCCACGTAGTCGATGGCAAACTGGATATTTCCTTTCACGTCCAGATTGCCAAAGTCTCCACTATAAACACTCATCACACTGCCGCTGACCTGAAAACGTCGGAAAACACTCGGTGTCTGTCTCTGTCTCACTCTCGAATCCAGCACAAGGATTACACGGGTGTAATCTTTGCTTGCCATTATTTCTCTAGTTTGCATATAAAAGCAGCTAATTTAATATGGCATTGAAAAAGCATACCAGCACAGACAACCTGACATGATATACATAACATGATGACTGGTGTTTAACAAAAACTGCCTGTAAGAGACACACATGAAAAGTATGAAATGCAAAGTTATTTCGGTGCTGACTCATTTCAAACCAGGGTGACTTTATGGTTGGGGCACTCAGAGTCCCATTTTTAGGCATGCTTAGAATTTAAAATGTTAAATGAAGAGGATGTGAGAAACCCCAGGCACAAAAAACACAGTGACACATTGCTCTATCAAATATCCAAGGCACTAAAAAGGAATTTTACTATGTTACCCATCCACTGACGCTAAGAAAATGCTTACTGAGCCATACACTTTTAGAGGTCAGGAAGGGTAGAAAATGGATGATTGATGAAGAAAGTTTAAAGCCTTCCCAAGGCCATACATTTGATTGTTATCAGCAGACATTCAATTTAAATAGATTTTTTTTTAAAAGAGTTTGAAAAATGCAAGGCCAGTAAGAATTTAAGCACAGATTTATCATTGGTTTAGCATATCTGATGAGATCTGTGCATGTATATACAGATCATAGATATTTGGATAAATGTATGTTGACATATTTACATACATATATATCTCTATACACATGCTACATGCACACACAAAACTATCTCACTTCTATAAAAAGTCAAATTCTCCAAATCAAATCTGAGCAACTACACTTAGGGAGCTTCCTTTGGAAAATCCCATTCTGAATCCTTCCATGAGGCAAAGAATCACCTCTCCGTTTAATGTGAATCAGTACTTTTAGTTGTCAGAATAAATAACCTGCTAAAAGAGGTACAATTCTATACCTGCAAAGAGCACATAAAATCATATCTGATAAAAGCAGACTTTGTAATAGTTACCCCATTCGCTGCACAGAGAAGTTTAGCGGTTCATCTTGTTGGTAACTTAGGTTTATTTTTGAAGTACTTAACATCCAAAACAAACGGTATCTGTTTATCTTGGATATGAACTGTCTTGTGATTAAAAAAAGAGAAGAAAGGAAGATGTAGCTAGCCAGAAGCTAATTGTGGGTTAGATAAAAAACAAAACTCTCACACCCCTGGAATCCGAGAAATATAACAAAAGGCCATTTTACAGGGGCAGGAGCGTGGCAGAGCAAGGTTGGCAGAAGCAGGGGGATATTAACACAAAGCCTTTGTTTACATACAGAAGACAAGGACGTCATGCCAGAGGAGCTGCTAAGATTGGTTAAAGAGCTTGGGCTCTTCTTGTGTCTGCTGAGCTGGTAACTGCCTTCTGATGCTGTATCTGTCTCTTTGTCATCACTCTACAAAACATCATATAATACACACAAAATTCAAATTCAGAAAGAGTCAAGACCACGACCTCAGTTTAGATAAAGATAATAGCTTGGTATCCCACTCATGTATGACATTTTCCAAGATCAAAGGACAGCAGCGCTAACTGCCAAGGAATGGTATTCAAGATGGGGTGGGTGGTCTACCCAGGATCTCACTTAAGCAGGAGAGCAGTGTTTAGCTACTGAAATAACAAAGTGCTTTTTTTTTTCACCAGCAAGGTGGCCCGCAGGTGCTACAGAAGATAGCATATTGTGAGCTTTCTTGGCTTTCTCTTAATATTATACATTTATATTGCTTGGCAAACTTTATTGATACATATGAGAAATTATCTTTACCTAGACAATAAAAGGTCTAATATTTACTCTTAAATCATAAAATGTCATGCCTAATTCCTCTCGGTAACATAGGCTTAACTTCCCTAAAAATCAAATCTTTTACTAGAGACACTATTAAACTAGGGAAAACAATTCTAATCTGATCTGTGTTTCAAGTTTTTCATATATGCATGTATGTGCATACACACACACACATGTGAACTGAACTGATATGTAATTTTAAACCACCTCTTAGGTATTCCTATAGAGTTACAGTGCTTATCTTTTTTGTTGCTACCTGGAGGTATATTGAATTATGCATTCTACCCACATTGTATTTTAACAAATTTTTTAAAATTGCAGTAAGGTATTTATTTTAAATATGTCCCTGGAAATATTTACCTGGGTCAAGAAAGAAAAAGTGGTGATAATAAATTTTATTATATTTATATCTATAGTTTATTAGATGGTAGCTTTAAGGATCTGTGATTCAGAATGAGCTCCTTTTGGGGTTAGAGAGTTTATGGAGCAGTTCAGTGGCTCCTGGGGTTAGGGAAACACCTTCACAAAGGAGCGGTTAGTTCATGCCAACATATTCCAGGGCCATGCAATTACATGTCAACGTAACAGATGCCAGTCCTAACGCAGATTAAGAAAGGAGTTAAACAATTATGATTTATGTGGATGAGAAAAGAATCCTTCCTCAAGGATGAAAAAATCCACACCGTTTTAATGTTTCTATTATCACACTCCCTCCCCACATGCTTAGAGACCACTTCCCTCTATCACAGCCATAATACATTCTACCTAGATCATTAGTGATTATTGAAAGGACAAGACCTTGTCTTGATGACTTGTAACAATGATTTTCACAAAGTTGGCACTCAACAAACGTGACTGATGGTAAGCCTCAAAGGGACAGTGGACGAAGAAGCAAAGTCTGATTTTATCCCACTTTCTTTAACATTCAGTCCAACCCCAAGTACTTTGAAAGGTAAAACAATACAGCTTAATTTGGCATCTCTGATCCACAGACTCTATTTGGACTATCTTTCGTGTGGAGCAATGAGTCAGCAGGTTAAAACTGAAGGAAGGAGAAAAAAAATCAGCAACTGGTATCATTTGCCTCTCAAATTATTAGATGTTTTATTCGTATGACCAGTCAAAACAAAAGCACATCTACAAAGGTATAAAACCACAGAAATTCCATGAGGTACCTAGGCTGGCTTCTAGCTCATGAGCTTGTTTCAAAGAATGAGTGCTTCTTTCCAAAGCAACTGTAATGTGGGCTCGTAAGCACATGCAGGGGTTGAATATTTTCTGAAAAAGTTCATGGAAGGCTCAGTAGACAGAAGGGTTCCTGGGAGGTTGGGGAGGAGGGATGTAATTCGTATGTTTTCAGAGCTTTCTTTACATCCCATCTACTAAGAGAAAGGATGAAGCTTTTATTTCATCATGAAAAATCAGACCAAAACTGCAAACAGCAACAGCAAGCACTAAGGTACTACGTGTCAGCACTGAGCTGTGTTTTCCCTGCATTATCTCACTGACTCCTTACAATCTAATGAGTTAGGTACTAGGAAAGCACTCAGGGAAGTTAAGGAAATTGTCCATATCCACACAGCAAATCAGCAGCATAACTAGGGGTGGGAGTGTCTAACATCAAACCTCAGACTCCTAATTACCTGATTGCAAAACATGGAATCTTAGTTAAGTCAAAGAACCTGAGTTAAAATCCTAGATCTACTTCTTCAGTAGCTGTTGAATTTGGGGAAAGGCTCTGTGAGGCTCTTTCTTCTTGTATAAAATGGAAAAAAATTGTACCTACCACATTTTGTTAGTAAGAGTTAAAGATATCAGAGTGCCTGGTACCTACTATGTATTAAATGAATAACAGATAATAGTCATGTTCTTATTTGAAACAGAAGGTGTAGTAGTTAATAGCATGAAGGTAGAGCTGGACTCCAGTCCTGGGTTCAGCCCCTTTCTAGCTGAGTGAGGTTGCCTGATCTCTCCTAATCTCAGTTTCCTCATCTGTAATATCCGGGGATAGTGATGGTGCCCACCTCCCAGGGTTACTGGAGGATTAAATGAGATAATGTATATAAAGTGCTTACACCCTGTTGATACCCTTAAAGTTTCCCATGTCATTGATACTTTCTAATTTTAACATATGCTTTCAAACTAGACTAAGTTTCTAGACTAAGCTTTCACAAATGAACCATACTCTAAACTGCAGAGAAGTTCATGCCAACATTTTTCGGCCTGGATTTCTTATTTTGAAACAAAAGTCACATTCCCTGTATGCAATCTGGCTTCACCATCAAAAAGTTACCATATGAGTCAAGTGAGATATGCCTTGCTTTGTTCCAGGACCAAAAACAGTACGTCTATTGATATGAGAGGCAAAGGTCACCTCTGCTGCCTCTTAGGGTCTCTGCTGTGGCTTAATGCAAACACACCAACCTTGGCATAGCAAATCCACTTATTTGGTTCCATTTTTCGGAAGGTACAAAAGACAAACTTGCCTCATCTTGGAGAAATGCTGGAACAGACTTGCTCATCCTTCTGAGTTTGTCAGGGTGGGAAAACTGATTATCAGGCTGTGAAGACACTGTGGGAACTAAACAGCATTTCCATTCAAAGTTATCCTCACAATTGTCAGACAAACTTAAGGCATAAGTTGAAAACACACTTTTTTCCATCTATGAACAGAGACGTTTTTGTAAAATGGTTAAAGGCACAGTAGTTCACATGCATAGGACCACAAGGTAAGCAACATGCACTTTTCACGAATTATACAGAGAGAACTAACAAGGAGTTGAACCAAACGGAAAACAGAACTTAAAAATCACTAGGTTTTATTGGACTGGAGAACTGGATTTGAATTATATTGAAACATACTACTAACATGAATTGATTTTAATTTATATTTTTTCACAGTAGATCTTTGAACCACAAGATCTGTACTTTATTGGTTCATCTCCTTGAGATATATATTTTTAACATGCTGCAGGCTGAAAAACTATTTCATTGAATAGCAAGGATCTTTGTACACAACTCAATCATAAAAGTGTCCTGGCTATTGATGTCTAAAAGGAGGTTGGATTCCTTAGTGATTGTTGGGATTACTGTAAGAGTATTTCTCCCTCAGAATCATAAAAAAACCACAGTTTCAAAATTAATTATTATCTGAAAATAGAAATTATTTAGCTATCTTGTCAATTCAGATAACTTTCAACAGCGATATCCAAAGGCCAAGTATGAATGACTCAGGTTAAGATACTCTAAGAATTTAATATGAAAATGTAGCACACAGTTTCTTTTTGATACAGTAAGTATATATGTGGAAGTCACAACAAGATGATGAATTCTCTTCCTAATACGTTTAACCCTAGCTAGAAAACTTTTCTTCTTCTTAGTCTAAGAATGACAATGTCTAAGCTTTTCTTATGGTGAATCAGAGCTTTCGTATTGAATGGCTTAATATTTTTCAAGGCACTCAGAACAGTGCTTGGCACATATTAGGCTCTATATAAGTCTTTGCTAAACAAGTAAACAACTGATAGGAAATCTTTATCTTTCCCATGTGACATAAATATACTGACATGACCTTCTCATTGAAGAGATACTAGGAAAACAAATAAAAATCAAATTATATGTCTACATATAACTCAAAAGGCTCAAGCTTAGCCCTAAATATTAGCTACATTCATTGCTAGTTAAAAGAAATCTAATGAAGGAAAATGGAAACTTGAACTATTAAATATTTGCTTATCACATAATAGCTCTCACCTAGTTTTAGGCTCACAAATGCATCAAAATATATTTATGGTGTCTCACAAGATGATAACCTGCTTTAATTACTTCCCATGGTGTGTATTTGAGTGACTTATACTGAATTAGTATAAGATCAGGTCCTACAAGGGCAAAGGATAGCCCAATGAGTATGCAAAACTTTATTATAACATTGCTCCGTATTATTTTCAAAGTATATATTTACTACTCAAATGTAGTCAGTTTAGTAATATGTTTACTGGGCTTTAGCTATTTGTGTTTTGACCATGCATTTCATTTTGTTTTATGGCAAGAACACACTTTTCACTAAAGAAAAGGAATAACCCCAGCCCAGGCAATAAAAGTCATCTTGGAAAATACCACAAAAAAAGAGAAATTAATTTATCCAAAATTTAGCACTGATTAGCCTCTTTGCCTTGACCAAAAGCTAAGCTAATTAGGAGGTCACAAATGAAGACACAGATATATAGGCATACATCATCTGTGTCTATGGTTTGTTTCCACTCCTCAGGCTAAATGTTGAATAAAACATAGAAAAATAAACTAAGATGTCTAAACTTAAGTATCCAGTTGCCAGTTCAAGAGCAGCTGGAAAAGCCTCTTTACCCAACACCCCTGAGAGAGAGAAGTCTTGTTTCCTCTGCAGCAGCCATAGAACTCACTCCAATGGCTGAAGCCTGGATGGCCTTATTTCCTAGGTAGTTCTTAAGAATTTGTCAGGTCATGTGCCAAGGCTCAGCGCCTTCATCTCTGGCAGGAGAACCTCATGATCGGAGTTTCAGATTTCAGATGAGAAGGCACTGTTTTCAAGCATCAGCACTTTTCCTCTATCTAATGGCTCCTTCCTTTGGCTGCGCTTCTCTTTAAGAACCATTAGCACATCCAATGACTGTTGGGAAACTGTTATTAAAAATCCTATGGACCGGTATGTGTATCTTCATCCCTCCAGTGCCTAGGATTTTGAAACCACTTCTGGAAAGGGATGCCAAGAAGACACACAAGCATATCTGCATTCTTTGCTAGTCCCCACAAATCCCTTTTTAATTCACTATTTGTACTCAAGACGATAGTCACAGTTAAGAACAACAGTCTTAAGAGTGAACAGAAAACAGTGAATAACCATTATCTTTTCCTGGTGGTGGATACTAATTAGTTGATGCACATGAGCTACCACAATTGTGCATACGTTTTTCTTTTTTAAAATTGAAACATAGCTGACATACAGTATTATATTAGTTTCAGGTGTACTACCTAGTAATTGGATATTTGCATACGTTATGAAATGATTACCATAAGTCTAGTAACTATTTGTCCCCAATATTATTACAATATTATTGACCATATTCCTTACATTGTATATTACATTCCCATGATTTGTTTTTTGTCTTGATCCCCTGCACATTTTCATCCATCATGACTCTCAACAAACACCATTTGTTCTCCATATCTTTGAGTCTGCACGTTGTTTTTGTTTTGTAAGATTCCACATGTATGTGAGATCACATATGTATGATCTCTGACTTACTTCAGTTAGCATAAAGCCCTCTAGATCCATCCATATTGCCACGTACATTTACTACGTAAGATTCAGAGGTTCACTTGCCTTATATATTGAACTACACTATTTTCGTTTTGAACCTCTGAGCTTAAACCCTGGGCATTAAAAAATTTGCTTCTATAGATAACGTAGAGAGGCATACACAGCCATACCACATCCTAATTGTCAAAGTACAGTCCTTTCCTAGGTCCAAATACATTATAAATTGTTTCATGTCTATAGTGTTTTGTAGAGGCCATAGGAGATCCAGTACTCCAGACAATACTGCCAAGTGATATCATTTTACGTAAAGACTCAAAGAGCAGGGAGACTGGCAAAAGCATAATAGTATTCAGCAATAATGTGTGTATATATAACACA
This sequence comes from Cervus canadensis, assembly GCF_019320065.1. NCBI lineage: Eukaryota > Metazoa > Chordata > Mammalia > Artiodactyla > Cervidae > Cervus > Cervus canadensis. Next base: position 3,878,966 of record NC_057414.1, on the reverse strand, counting down.
TACATATATATATATATATATAATTTTAAAAATATATAACTATCCCTCAGTAGAATCATGAATTAACACAGAGTAGTAACATACTTTTAATAAATAAAACCCTTGTCAGAATGAAATAGTTTTGTAAGCTGTAAGAGTTTAGTACAATAATAAATGCTGCATTATTAATGGGGTTAGTTATTTCAGTACATTTAACACCATGTAGAGTGGCAACATTTAGTCATTTGTGAGAAAGATCCTGCTACTCACTTCCTGGAATGCATTCATTTGTGTCTGGTTCCTGATCTGCTTTTTGATCTACTCAGAAGAGCAACATTGAGAATAAATACCATTTTAACAGAAAGATTAAAGAGACAAGAAAGTAAAGCTCAAATGTCAGTTTCACAACTAAGACTGCAGAATACATCCGACAGGTTTTCAGCCTGCTTCCATCCATTCCCCAATGCAATTCTTCCTCAGCCTCTTTGAGGTCCCCTGTTCAACTAAAAATCCAACATCCAGCATAGATGTTCAGTGTCTTTCCTCTTACTCATTAAGCCATGGCATGGAAAAGAGAAGGAGCACTGGGCTAGGAGTGAAGCTGAGGTTCCCATCCTCACCCTCTCACTGACTGACTAGCTACAAATGCTCAGACAGATCACCTCCTTTCTCTGAGCTTTTCTTATCTGTAAAATGAAGATAAAAATCGCTGCCCCACCTACTTCAATGAAATGGTTATCAACATAAAAGACAAAACCATTACATAAAAGTAAGGAATGACCTTTGAGGAGCTCTGTTGCTTCATTTTATATGAGAAAGCTCAGCTAACATACATTTTTATTATTATAGTGAAAGCAACTTAGAAAACAAAATTCTAGCATACAAGTATAAATTACATATTTGCATAAATGCTGAACCATAAAAAAATCAGACTCACTTCTATCCTTGCCCCCACGGTTACCCTATTCATTTTATAACTGAACCAAGTATAATGCCTGATCCACAGACAAGCTGCAAGACCTTCTGGCTCCTTAGTATTCAGAATTAGTCAATTTCACCCTTGGTCTATACTTGGTTATTGAGGTAAGCAGAGGCAAGATACCCAGTCTTGTTCTGGGACCCTTTCCTTCGATCTTAAATCTTTACCAGTTAAATCTAGAGAGATCTATATGCTGACTTGAAAATCAAATACAGGAATAACTTAACCCAGGAACCCATGCCACTCTCCCTGCCTCCACAAGGAGTTCTGCAAGTCAGAGTAGCAAAAATCTGCTCATGCTCATAGAAATACGATTTCCTATTTTTAGAAACCCTTGCTTCCCAAGGGTCTCTGATGAGATCTTCACACCAGTATTGCCAGCAGAAACCTTAAGAATACGAACAGTATTAAATGCACCAAGTCAGAACCATTTTATAACAACTTAGGCACCATTCATCACATAGTGACAAGTGACGTTCTTCTATTTATCCTAATAGCTGTGTCCGGGTGACCGCCCAAACCACCCCAGAACTTAACACACAGACAGACATGCAAATACATAAAGATATTTACCATCTTCAGCACTACGTACTAATTCTTCTGGCAGATTATCTACTTTGGCTTGATCTGTGCAGGAGAAATTAACAAATGGTTAACACGACTGACCCTTGGCGAGCAAGAACAATGAGATTGTCCCTGGAAGCCCCTGGAGTTGGAAGCAATTAGTCAAGATGCCGTGTGAGGGGTGCAACCAAGATGTCTTCCCCCAAATACTTTCTCTTTAGATTAGCTACTGGAGCCGGTGCCATAGCGGGAGCTCCCATTTCAGCCCCGATGCAGCTTCCATCAGCGCACTGCTGCACACGGACTCCCAAGGGTTAGAGGGTTAGCTCAGAGCAAGCAGTCGGCCGGCAGCAGGAGAAAGCACGGGGCTGCAACAGCCTCTCTATTCTTCTGGAAAGGGTAAGATGCTAGCCATGACTAACACCTTCCCAAACCCACGGTCATTAACAAATATTTCTGGGCGTGCATCATCATTTGTGCATGCCTCCGGGAGCCTTGCTTGGGAAGTCAACTGAAGAGATGTAAGTGGGGACCAGCTGCTAAGTGGAATCTTGGCAGGCTAGTGTGAGAGTGGGTATCGGTATTTGGAAGGGAGCGTGCAGGAATACCCGTCAGCTGATGGTGTTTTTTTTTTTTTTAACCCTACACATTCCTGAGTACTTTAAAGCTGCACCATGGCAATAGCCCCATGCTTCTCAGGCTAGAGGTTTGCCAAATTGGACAATTGTTGCTGAAGTTTTTTTTTTCCCCCCTTCGGGTCCATCACTAACATCAGAAAGAACAATTAGGGCTGAACAACAAAGGACTGGACTAGCCTTCTCTGGAAGCATTCAGGCGGATGTGGGGGCTTGGCCACCTGTTGAGGCTTTAGATGGAATTCCTGCATTGGAAGGGGAGTTTGGAATGGGTGACCTTCAAGGTCCCTTCTAACCCTGAGATTCCAAGATCTTTGGTAGGGTGAGGGCTGCATTCCAAATTGGGAATACTGCCTTCACAGCCCTGAAAATCTCTGAATTTTAAGAAGTGTTTAGTGGCATAGCTTGTTCTTTTTCCTTTTCCTTTTTAAAATCGGAAACTTTTCAGCATCAACTGCAGATGCATAGAAATATTCCAAACATGAAAGTGATCAATTTTTAATCATATGAGTTTGGCAGTGGTTAACTTGCACTTGATAAATTTCCTCATGACCATCTGTAATCCCAGGGGTACATCTTAGCTTAGAAAGAATAAGAACAAAACCCCTAGAAGTCACAGTCTCTAAATCTGTCTGGCTCACAAGTCCCTATATACGTTATGCTTTATGTTACTACTCTAGAAATCCTTCACCAATTAAAGCAGTGGGGAAGAATGTGCCTGGAGTGTTGGATGTCAGGCAGTCTTTGAGCTTATAGTTTCACTATCCAAAAGAAATGGGTGGAAATAAGGGATAAAAGAGAAAGCAAAGTCCCTGAAGCCAGGGATGAATTCATCTCCATATCATGCAAAAATTTATCAGACAAGCAGCAGTTATATGTAATACAATCACCTTATAAATGCTCTTGATAACAGCCTATTGATTTTGAGTCCTAGCTCTGCTGCATGGTATGAAGCAAATTACTTTACATCTCTGAACTCTACTTTCCTCATCTGTAAAATGGGGATAACAATTTGTTTCCCCCCACCCCCACCCCCCATGTGGTTGCCTATGCCAGTTACATGAGATCATGCACATAAAATGCTTAGCCACGTCTTGGCACGCAGTGCTCAATCAATGTCAGCTATTACCACTAGAACCACGAGGTACCACAGTCTTTTAAAACTCAGTGTACTTGAATAAATATTCAAACTGGGATTCTTCAAGAAAACCTAGTGTACTTGTAACCAAACCTCATGTGTTATTTTAAAAGCGAAGTTCCAACCACTTTTGGCTGAGCCTGTTTAGCTCGATTGGGAAAAGCTGTTCTCATCTGTTAACCCCTCCTTTAGGGGTTCAGGGCACAACAGCATGCAGCGAGGCCACAGAAGAGCACATGAGCATTTTTAAGCTTAGATCAGGGCATGGACAGTGGGGCACACTTCATTCTCACTTGATGAATCTGATGAAATATCTTCCAGACTTTTGGAAGGCATTTTCCTAGCAGCACTCCTTTCCAAAATTTTCAAAACAGGACTGGGTTCTTCTTCTGAACCTGTTACAAGACAAAACCGATGAATACTGCACAATACAAACAGAAAAAGAAAATAATCAAACTCTTAATAAATCAATGGACACTGAAATGGCAGGTGGAAAGGAGGTATTATGCCATAAGCCTCCATACTTTTATCCATTTTATGAGGCAGTCCACAGAAGAAAATAAAATTTCTTCACTAAAGAATATTAGTGCATGTGTGTGCGTGCTTAGTTGTATCCAACTCTTTGCTGCCCCACGGACTGTAGCCCATCAGGCTCCTCTGTCCACAGGATTTTCCAGGCAAGAATACTGGAGTGGGTTGCCATTTCCTCCTTCAGAGATTTCCCTGACCCAAGGATCAAACCCTCACCTCCAGTGTCTCCTGGACTGGCAGGCAGATTCTTTACCACTGAGCCATCAGGGAAGTCATTTAAAGAAATGACTTCTTTAAATGACTTCCCTGGTCAAGAAACATTGGTAAGCATAAATGATACAGAGAAGAAATTAACATAATGACCACATTAACAGCAACGTGCTGTCTTAGTCTTCTACACCTCTATTTTAGGCACATGATTTGTTCTGTTCTAAAATTTGAATTTTCCCCTTCATTTCTAGCTTTTGAAGACAGCCACAAAATGGTTTTAGAAGCATTAAAATAATTAGCTGAAAACCATAGAAGGCAGGATTCAGATGTTTTAACATCTGTATATAATTGGGTACACAGATGGGTGAATTCTCCAGATCAACAAATATAGACTCTCTGGTTTCATGAGCTAGTAAGCTTTCCATCAAAATGTTGGGTAATGACCTGAAGTGGTCAACTTTTTATTTTAAAATAGAAAGCATTTTAAAGTGGGGGAGGTTGGTCTCTATTAACTACTAATGTCTTCATTTTATAAAAAATGAAAGGTATTTTACGACCACAAGGAAAAAAGAAAAAGGGCATAACTGGAGAATAAGCACTGCTCTTTAAATGCATCTAATGTTATAAATATTTTTCTCTAGACTGTCTTTAATTTTTCCATTTTGACAGTGAAAACTCCAACATGGATAAGCCTTGGTCTGAGTACTGTCACTCATCACTGTTATATTCTTAGCGCCTACAACAGTGGCAGGCAAGAGGCACTTCGACATTGTTTGCTAAATCCATGAATGATTCCATTAATGAGTCAATCCACTTGGGAACAACTCTAGACAACACTTTCCTGAAGTGCATCCCAGTTCTGCCCAATGTTAATAAGCATTCTCCAGTAAATGGATTCTAAGATGAATTAGATTCGGGATGTTCAGTGTTCAAATTTTAAAGTTTTCTTACTATGGACCTTCTCGGTGACTTTAATATGCTTCAGTGCATGAATCATGTACATAATCTCTCAGCATTCCCTCCTCCCTTTATTAAAGGAACATACTGTGGTATTGGCTGGTTAAGAGCTCAGCCACAAGTCCAACATATTCGGCTGCTCATCAAAATTGGGGTGGCCTTGTTGTCAGGTTCCTCCCTACTCTCACTCCACCCAACTCATTTACTTAAAAAGTAATTATTTAGGTTAGAAGTTAGAAAACTACGCCTCCCAGGTGGCTTAGTGGTAAGGAATCTGCCTGTCAATACCAGAGATGCAAGATACACGGGTTCAATCCCTAGGTTGGGAAAGATTCCCTGTAGGAGGAAATGGCAACCCACTCCAGCAGTCTTGCCTGGAAAATCTCATGGACGGAGGAGCCTGGTAGGCTACAGTCCATGGGGTCGCAAAAGAGTCAGACATGACTGAACACACACACACACCGTGCACCATTTTATACCTCCTACTTGGCTTGTAATTTAAAAATCTCTGGGCTCTGTCTGGGTAATCATTTATATTGATTATTTCTTTTCTAGATAGGTTTTTTTGCTGTTCAATCAGTTATGCTGGTATACTTAAACACAGTTATACACATTCAGGAACAGTCTTCAAAATTAAGTGTAAATGTACAAGCCCTTCACCTCATATAGGCCCATTTACCCTAGTAACTCATGGGGTAGCTTAGTTAAATCTACTTCAGTAAGTTTAAAATGCTGACTTATACTCTTGCAGAGACTGGTATTTCACTTTCCTTTTCCCACCAGTTACAAATATTAAAGAGGTTTCGAGAGAACAGCATCAAAACATGTATATTATCTAGGGTGAAACAGATCACCAGCCCAGGCTGGATGCATGAGACAAGTGCTTGGGCCTGGTGCACTGGGAAGACCCAGAGGAATCGGGTGGAGAGGGAGGTGGGAGGGGGGATCAGGATGGGAATACATGTAAATCCATGGCTGATTCATGTCAATGTATGACAAAAACCACTACAATATTGTAAAGTAATTAGCCTCCAACTAATAAAAATAAATGGAAAAAAAAACAAATATTAAAGAGGATTCAGCTTCATTAACTAGGATTATAGGTGGATTCTCTGGTCAGTTTTCAATAAGAGACCCTATGGCTACTTGTAAAGGAACCCAAACCTCACAAATGAGCCACTCAGTGAAGCTCATTTGTTCTTACTGAGACCGAAGGGAGCTAGGAAATGACACATTCTATTAATTTTCTACTGAGGAAGGTGATCAACACTAATTGTTGTGCAACTTTGGTTAAAATGTTCCAGCCGGGGAGCATCCTTTATTATTTCATCACTCTAACCAGGTAACTTCTAATCCCTATTTGTTCCTGGCTTTCTCTCCTAAAATAGTCAGGTTGCTCCAAAGGGCAAACTGAGACAAGCCCTTTCTTTGAGAGCCTGGCTGAAACCAGTATCCCAAGTCCACTTAGATGAATATGGTAATTGATGAAGATCTCCACTCAGCGAAGGCTGGAGCCAAAGAAATGCAACAGGCCAGGCCAGGCCCTTAGGTGTGGTCAGGTGAGGTCATCACACTGAGTCACAGCCTAGAAGGGAGAATTCTGCAGGTAATCGGAAATGGGAGGGAGAGAACAGCAAAAAAAGAGAAAATTAAAAAACAAACCCCACAGCAGTTCAAGGTATCTGAGAGCAAGTTCCAGCCCTGCACCTTGTTCCTGGTACTCAGCTATCACTGTGGAAACACGTTGCTCCTAAGAGGGCAATCTATGCCCACTTGCGGCACTTTCTTG